>NW_007726768.1:556651-557944 GCF_000696425.1 Galeopterus variegatus
GACTCCCCTTTCTTTTTGGATTCAGACTCACAAATTCTCCTAGGTCAGCCTCCATTCCTTCCCAACTCAGTTTCATATAGGAGGAGGCAGAAGAGGAAGAGGAGGGTCAGGGGTCAAGCCCAGGACCCCACAGCTCTTTTCCAACACCTCCCTGCCCTAAGTTTGAAACTAGGGAATGGATTGATTTGAGGTCTGGAAGACAGGACTGGTTTAAGGACTTCCCATAAGTGGGAGCTTCCAGGGACCCTCAATTCTGCCCAAGGAGCTTGATATATCAACTCTCCCAGGCCTCAAGATAGGGACTTTTAAAGGGTTATTGCACCCCAAATCTGACCCCTCTAAAAGGCCCAGCAGATGTAGGTCAGGGAAAGGGTCTGGGTTGAGCCAAAGGGTCAGGCCTACGGCTCTTTGTTCAGCATCAGAACCTGTAGCCTGCTAGGAAGCACTGAAGCAGGAATCTCTTCCTTTCCCATAGTCACTGAGCAATCATTCATTTGGAAAACATTTATCAAATACTTACTTATTATAGTGGGGTATTATGATGGGCTTGGGGGTGGAGTGGCAACAAGACAGATATATTTCCTGCCTTCATGGGGATTAGAAAACAAATCACAGGGAGGTAGAGGGCACCTAACTGATTCCAAAAGGTTGAGGAATGTCTCAAAGAAGACACTGAATCCTCAAGAATAAGAACACTGAGTCCTCAAGAGCCAGGTGACAAGAAGAATGGTGATTATTTCAGGCAGAGGGGATAGGATATATGAAGACTGAGTCAAGAATTTAGTGTGTTGGGAAAATGGATAGAAGGCTAGTTTGGTTGGAGGCTGGTGAATGGGGGCAGGGTGGCTAAGTGAGGAATGCAGGCATCAAGTCACATATAGCCTTAGGCCTCAGTCAGATTTTGAACTTTTTCCTAAGAGCAATGGAAAGCCCCTAAAGAATTTTAAATAGGGTTGTGACATGATAAAATCTGTGTTTTGAAAAAGAGCCTTCTGAGTGTAGGAGGGAGAAGCACTGAAGGAAGAGAAAGTGGATGTGGGAAGCTATTAGGAGCTTGGTGCAGTTTTCCACTTGGACTTCAGCAGACTAGAAAGGCAAATGGGAACTTTTTTTTTTTTCTGATATCTTCTATGTGACTGCCCCTTAATGGGTGGATTATCTGCCATTCATCAAGTTAAAGGGGCCTTAGAGAACTCCTGGGCCAAACTCTTATGTCAATAGGGAAACTGAAACCCAAAGAGTGTGTCAGTGGCAGGGCAGGGTTTGGAACTTCTTAACTCCCAGGCTGGGGTT
>NW_007726768.1:558254-560055 GCF_000696425.1 Galeopterus variegatus
CCCAAAGAGTGTGTCAGTGGCAGGGCAGGGTTTGGAACTTCTTAACTCCCAGGCTGGGGTTGTTTTCAAAGCACCATGACTACTTCCCTCTGTACCTGGCCATCTAAAGGAAAATGAGTCACTCTAGCTTTCAGACATCACTGTTGCTGGGGAGAGGATGGAGAAAATGTCAACTTGGAGACTCTGCACAATTGTTTGGCAAGGTGACACTTGCGTTGTAGAGTTGCAGGTTGGTTTGGGAATAAATCACCAAACACCTGATTTCACTTATATCCCTGCTCCATCTTCGGTCACCAAGCCATATCATCTGATGTCAGAGCCAGGCAGGGGGGCCTCTCTGAAAGGCTCAGGGGCCCAGTTGTTGCCTAAAGGAGCCCCATGTGGACTATCTGGGATAGGGAGTGGAAGAATGGAGGGATGAAAAGACAGAGAGGTATGGCATGAGGGACAAATGAATGAAAAAAAAAACAGGAAGAATTAGAGCTAAATGGGGAGGGAGAGAGAGACTTTGATAGTGTTTCATGGCATGAGGGACAAATGAATGAAAAAAAAAAAAAAACAGGAAGAATTAGAGCTAAATGGGGAGGGAGAGAGAGACTTTGATAGTGTTTGAGTGAGAAGAATGAGAGTTAATGGTATCCTATACACTTCCCCTATTGTACAGATGGCCTACAAAGATTAGATTTGTACTTACATACTGAAATCAATGTCTATAAAATAAGAAAATAAGTTGCTATAGGTGGATGGACAGACACACAGACAGGCAGCCAGACTGCATTAGAAGGAATCTGGATGGTGTGGTCTTGTCTTTTCAGGCCCCTTTAACATAACCACAGCCTAAAGGGTGGAAGCTGTACCCCTACCCAGACGGTCCCAGCCCTTCTATGAGCATTTTCCTGAAGTCCATACATTAGTATGCCAAGGACTCCCGCCCCGCACCCCAAGGCCTCCCAGTTGTTAAGAGGTGGCAGTCTGATTCCATCTCTCAGCCTTTAGGAATGTACCTTTAGCTGTTATCCAAGGCCACCACTCCTCTCTTAGGAAGATCCTGGAGGATAGTTGGTGATCCTTCTCACCAAAAACCCAAAACCACAGCATAACAGTGGTGGTGGTAGTGAGATGAGGGTGTTTCTCCTCAAATCATCTCTCCTTTCCCTGCCCATATGTGACATGTGACTCTGGCTCTCTTACTCCAGCCCAGCCTGGACAGACTTTTCTGCATGTAAACAAGCCTCCTCCCTCTCTCTACAGGAAGAAAGGGGTGTGGCTGGACTGGACCGTGGTGACTCTGTCTCTCTAGCAAGGGCAGGGAGAAGATCCCTTCTGCCTCTTCAGCCTGACCCACCCTGAGAGTGCTCTGGTTTGGGACCAGCTTGTGAAGGAGGGAAAGCAGGAAGCCATAAAGAGGATTGGAAAGAAGCAAAGAAGAGGCACTGGAGTGGGGGGATTAGAGGATGAAAGAAGTATGGATTCAGCTGAGGGGAAACCTAAGATGAAGGGGACACAGGGTGGTGAGAATTCTCAACTGAAGTCAGGGTTCTGGACCCAAATCAGAAGAGGTGGAGAGTGCTGGGATTCTGGCAAAGGGTAGGAGAGACTGGGGTTATTGTCAAACATGAGGGGGGCATTTGAAACTGAGAGCCTCCTGGGAGGTGAATTGGATTTTGTGAGTAGGGAGAGTTTGAGTCTGTGTGGGGTTTTAGGTTGGCAGTATGAGACTCAAAATTTCTTTGACTCTCAGCTCTGGGGCTTGGCTGGACTTGGAGGGCAGAAAGAGGGGTGCATGTCCAAGATAAGTGTG
>NW_007726768.1:560837-572845 GCF_000696425.1 Galeopterus variegatus
GGGTTTTAGGTTGGCAGTATGAGACTCAAAATTTCTTTGACTCTAAGCTCTGGGGCTTGGCTGGACTTGGAGGGCAGAAAGAGGGGTGCATGTCCAAGATAAGTGTGTGGGTGGTTAGGCCTGAGTGGGGTGGCACGAGATGGAGGGCTCAGGAATGCTTGCATCCAGGGTTTGGGAAGTTGAGGGTGTTAGAGATCTAGAAGGTGGAATAAGTTTCAAAATTTCAGGATTTGGGATGTTTGATAGGGATGGCTGAGAGGTCCAGCTGAAAGGCGGGGACTGTTGGGATGTTAAGGATGGAGGGTAGGGATTTGAGTTTAGAATGCAGAACATGTTAGGGGACTGGAGTGATGATCACAGGGGGGGTGTCAGAGACAAAATTCTGGGTTGTGGGCTCTGTGATCTGGAGAGGGGGCTGGGCTGAGGTACGGCTGGCATTGGACTGGTGTTGGACTGGCTCTAGGTAGGGCTAGGGTTGGGGCTGTGGTTGGGGCTGGGGTTGGGACCGGGCCGTACTCTAATTGGATTGGGGCTGGGCTAGGCTGGGCTGGGCTGACCCCGCGCACCTTTGTGGAGGCCGGTGAGCCGGTCCTTCAGCACCGTCAGCTCGTAGATGCGGCCGAACTCCTCGAACAGCGGCTTGAGGTCCTGCTCGTCCAAGCCCCGCGGGATCTGCCCCACGAAGAGCTTGATGGCGTCGTGGTCCTTCATGGGTACGGCGGGACCCGGGTTTAGCCCGCTCATGCCGATGCCGCTGTCCGCGGTGCTGAAACCCAGGCGCGGGCTGGGGCCGGCGGGCGGCGCAGACCCTCCGGGCGCCGCGGCCATATCCCCGCCCAGTCTGCCCTCCNCTGGACGCTGGGGTCTTGCTTGAGGTCCCCGCGCAGCGCTCTCTGGGCTCCCGCCCGAGCTCTCCCGAAGCCCAGCCCCGAGCCCCAGCCCCGGTGCTTGCTGACGTCAGGGAGCTGGCCGCCGAGTCTACGCAAATAATTTGCATAATGAGAAAGCAGCGGCCAATCAGAGTAGGAGTTGACCGCGTTCGTCCGGGGGCGGGAGGGGCGGCTGGGCTCACGCGCTCCTGCTCGCCATGGCAACCAGACCCTCGGCTGCCCTGTGTGTGTTGAGCGTGTGCGGGCGTGGCTGTGGATGGCGCGTGTGCGCCTCGGACCGCGTGAGGGGAAGTAGCTTCGTCATGCGTGGTGCCGTCTGCGGGAGTCGGAGCTAATCCCCTGCTCACATACAGGGACACACAGGCACACGCAGGCACACACACCTCCAATCGCTGGAGCGTTTCCTGCGGGGATGGATGGGGATTCCTCTTCTCCATTCTCACTACCAAAGCCAGTCCCTCGGAGCCTATCTCACCCCGCCTCATTATACATTTCTCTTCGGTGTCTAAAACCAGTTCCTTACCCCTGAGCCTCAAACACGTTTGTCTCCCCCGCATCCTACCAGAGATAAAAAGAAGGAATAAAACAAATAAAAACCCCAAACACTCCTTGAACACTGATTCCTCCTCAGGGGAGGGAGGGAACTTATATTAGCCATATTTACTCAGCACCCATTATGCATCAGGTGCCTGGTTCATCCCAGTTCTGGGAGCTCAGGCGTGTTATTCTCCTTTTCCAGAAAAGGAGGCTGAGGTTCTGAGGGTCCAGAAGGTTAGGGCCAGGCCCACCCCTAACATTTGCTGGGTCCAGGGCAAGTGAAGAAACAGCAATGGACATGCCGTGTGTCTAAATATTTAAAAATATATAAATCAAGTTACAATTTGCTAAAATATTTTTTACCTCTTATTTTCACAAATACATGTTCATAATAAGAACAAAAATGAAAAATCTATGTAAATCTCTGTTTTTTATATGACTGAAAGTTGGCAAAATATCAGAGCTGATGGAATTTATTACTCTTGCACATGTCTAGGTATTCTCTTGATGGGTTAGTAATATTTGGGCAGAGCAGTAATGGAATAATGATAAATAATTCATAAATTATGTACTCGTTCCATACCATTTTTTTTTTTTTTTGCCTCTTTCAGTAAAATTAGAAGAGATTTTAACACAATGTGTGTCCAGTGACTATTCTGAGAAACTGCTCAAAAGCAGCAGTAGGAACTGGAATCATCAAAAATTCTTCAAGCAATTTTCAAATTCAGAAACAAATTATGATTTTTTGTTCTTTTTGGCGAATTCTAAAATCATAATTTTTAAAAATTATTTTTCTTCCTTAATAAAAAGTTACTCCTCATAATCAGCTGATTATAAAATGAGTTACCAAAATATTTCACTTTCATTCAGTTCTATGTGTTTTTATTTCCTTGAGACTTTGTCTTTGACCCATGGGTTATTTACAGATATACTGTTTGGTTTCCAAATGTTTGGAGATTTCCTGTTATCTTTCTGCTATTGATTTCTAGTGTGAACACATGGTGGTCAGAACACACTGTGTATAATTTCAATTCTTTTAATTTGTTGTGGTTTGTTTTGTTACCCTCAGAATATGGTCTATCTTGGTTATTGTTTTGTTGATGCTTGAAAAGAAGGTGTATTCTGCTGTTGTTGAGTGAAGTGTTCTATAAATGCCAATTACATCCTGTTGGTTGATGGCATTGTTGAGTTCTATATTCTTGATGTTTTTATGTCTGGTTGTTTTCTCAGTTGTTGAGGAGGGGTGTTGAAGTCTCCAACTGTAATTGTGAATTTGTCTTTTTCTCCTTTCAGTTCTATTAGTTTTTGCCTCACATATTTTGAAGCTCTGTTATTTGGGCAATATACATTTTAAATTGTGATGTCTTTTTGATGAATTGACTGTTTTACCACTATGTAACATCACTCTCTCTGTTCTTTTTTTTTTTTTTTTTTTTTTTTCAACCCTCAGTGTTGCCCCCGCACCGGACCGGGGACGGCAACGGGATTGCAACCCTTGGTGTTGCTCCCGCGCCTCGCTCAGCCAGTGAGCGGGAACCGGTCTGTATGTGGGATCCGAACCCTCGGGCGGGAGCGCCGCCACGCTTCCCAAGCAGCGCACTATCCAGTGCGCCACCGGGCCGGCCCACTCTCTCTGTTCTTGGTAAACTTCTTGCTCTTAGCACTACCTTACCTGATATTAATATAGCCACTTATGCTTTTTTTTTTTTTTGACTAATGTTTGCAGTATATATCTTTTTCTATCCTTTTACTTTCCACCTACTTGTATAGTTATATTTCAAGTGAGTTTCTTATAGGCAGCATATAGTTGGGTCATTTTAAAAATTCACTCTACCAATCTTTGTCTTTGGTATATTTAGACCATTTACATGTTATGCAATCATTGATATGCTAGGGCTTAAGTCTGCCCTTAAATTTTTGTTTTTGTTTTTTTTATTCCCTCTGTTCTTCATTTCTGATTTTTTTCCCTTGCCTTCCTGTGGGTAACTTGTTCCTCGTCCTAGGTACATTATACATACATAGTTTATTATGGTCTACTGGTATCAAATTTTATCTGTTCAATGGACATGTACAAACCCTACCTACCTCTCAGTCCATTTAGCCTCCCCCATTTATAATATAATTGTCTTCAATATTTCCTCTACGTACTTTGAGAAACACATCAGACAATGTTACTCAAACACCACTTAGAAAACCCTAGAGGAGCAGTAAAGTCTACTGTATTTACCCATATTTTTCTTCTTTCCATCTTCTTTCCTTCTTTCTGATAGTCCAAGATTCTTTCTTTTACCATTTCCTTTACATTTTAAGAACTTCCTTTAACAATTAGAGTAGTTTTGTTGGTGATAGTTTCTCTTAGTTTTCCTTCATCTGAAAATGTCTTGATTCCCCCTTTATTTCTTTCTCTTTTTTTTTTCCTTTTTGTCTTTTTACGTGACTGGCAATGGGATCGCAACCCTCAGTGTCGCGCCCGCACCATGCTCAACCAGTGAGCGGACCGGTCTCTATATGGGATCCGAACCCTCAGTGGGAGCGCCACCGCGCTCCCAAGCGCCGCACTCTACCGAGTGCGCCACTGGGCCGGCCTGATTCCCCCTTTATTTCTAAAAGACATTGGATGTTGAATTTTGGTTTGACAGTTCTTTTCTATTGCTCTGGAAAAATGTGCCACTTCTTTCTGGTTTCAATAGTCTCTGGTGAAGGGCTGGCCCGTGGTCACTAGGGAGAGTGTGTGGCTGATAACACCAAGGCCACGGGTTGGATCCCATATAGGGAGCGTGGTGCTAACAACACCAAGTCAAGGGTTAAGATCCCCTTATCGGTCATCTTAAAAAAAAAAAAGTCTCTGGTGAGAAATCTGCTGTCATTCACATTATTTTTCTCTTGTAGGCAAGGTATCTTTTTCTCGATTCTATCTTTGTCTTTAGTTTTTGGAAGTTTGACTATTATGTTTCCTGATGTGAATTTCCTGGGCTTTATCCTGTTTGGGGTTCACTCTGCCTTTTTTTTTTTCTTTTTTCTCTCTCAAGTAGCCTTCATTATATCCATTGAGTAGTCCTTTTATATTTAGTCCTTCAAGTATCTATATTACGATATTTAAATCTCATGATCAAAACAACTAAGAAAGCTGTCTTGTTACAATTGTTTTACATTCCTTATCACCAGGACCTCTGCTAAGAAATACTAAAAGGAAAAATTCAGCTCAATAACTAGTTGCAACAGTTCTTAATGTGTGCTACTAGGGGAAGTCTCTAGGCCAAAATTATTGTAATCAAATAAACAGTTCTTCTGAACATCAGCAACAGATCCAGGGTCATGAACCAGTCGAGAAATCCACTGTGATGTTGATAGTATTAAGGATTGTGTTGCACTGACAGTAATTTGTGAGAATAAGTACTCAACCTGTCTGTTCTCCAGACTTGTGATACCTCGTGTAAGAGCTTCATCTGTTCTACCTTCACCTCATTGCCTGTCTCTAGTGTGGAGGATCATTGTGTACTTATCCATGGCAGGCTTTGGCTGGGATATTTTCATTCTATGGAGTTCGACCCTGAGTCTGGGGTCATCATCTTTGCCTCCCCACCCCCAGTAGTTGTTAGAGAATCTGTTCACCTTGAAAAATTGCTCTCTGCTTAGGGCAGTAATGCCCCCAAAACATCCATCGTAACATAACCCAGTGCTGTTCCTGCCAACCAACAGATGCTTGTGCTAATCTTCACACTTGTAAAGGTTAAAGTCATTCTCAGGCAGCAGGTCTACACTGTGTAATACAAAGCAGTCCCAGTTTTCTTCCTTCAGAGCTTCCAGATAGCCCACAATCAAGAGTTTGGCTCAATTAAACTTTAATTGTTTAATTATTTCCAGCCTGGTAGAAGATGAAGCTGCCATACTCCAGCTGCTGCCTCTGCAAGAAAGAATGAAGATGTTCTAGCAAGTACATCAGGTGTTTCTCTCTGTTCTGTTGGGGAATGAGGATGGTGACCCACTGTGAAGCATTACATTCCTCTGGGTGATACTGGCCTCAACACATTTTGGGATTTTCTGCCTGTCATTCTCCCAAAGTGAGATCTGGTTTGAAAATGAGCTTGTTCTGGCCTCTGAGGTATGGAGACACAGAAGGGCAGCTGTCAAGTTCTGTATTTTTCATGGATGCTTCATTAGTCAGAGCTTCTTCTTTCCCCAAAGCTATGACCTTATTGAAAGTAGCCATGAAATCCTTTGCTTTAGGAATCTCTTGAATAGCACCCACAAAGTAGTTACTGTTGTCCCACCCAACCACAATAAGGCATAAAGTAAAAAGCAACAGTAACCGGAATTTGTAGGAGAGATGGAAAGTCAGGTTGGAGCCCATGTCTTTTATTATGTGAATATTTATTTCTTTGCTTTGCTGCAGGCAAGGAAGATTCAAGTTAAACTTTTCCAGTCTTATTGCCAACTTGATGACAACCGAAGATGTAATGCCTGCTGTTGCTCAGTCATTCTGCTCTGAGGATCTTTGCTTTGGATGTTCCTACTCTGAATAAAAGATCTTCAAAGAGATGGTCAGTTCTCAAATTGTCTGCATGCATCTCCTTTTGTAGAAAGGTCAGAACTTGTTGGTTCCCAGCAGATCTCAAGGCTGGAATCAGATAATCGGTTACCTAGTTGAAATGCTGGGGAAAGATGGCTTCCGGGAGGAAAGGACTTTTTCAGTCTGATGCACTTGGTGGGGAGAGAGGTGCTGGGGTTTGACTCCTGAATCAAGACACGGGGCCTCTCTGGGGGTGAGCTCTGGATCTTTCCCCACCTGGCAGAATCTTGCCTGACTCCCCGGGCCTGCAGCAGAGGCAGCACCACGTGCACCTGAACCATGCCTCCCACCAAGTTCAGTCTACCCAGGCCCCCAGCCTGGTGCTCAGGCTAAGGCAGGACAGCCCCACTGAAGCCGGGCCATGCCAGCCCCCACCCACCCATCCCCAGCCTGGGACCAACCCTAGCCCATTGCCCAGTGATCCTAGGATGATGCCTGCATCCCAGGAATTTCACATCCTGGATGCCAGTGGAGCCAAGGCTGCATGTACTCACTGCTGACATGGCCACAGCAAGAATCCTGCTCTGCTTTTTTAATCTGTAGATTCATATCTTTTGTTAAATGTGGATTGTTTTCAGCCAATATTTCTTCAAGTACTTTTACAGCCCCATTTTCTTTCTCCTGTCTTTCCAGGACTATAATGACAGTAATGTTAGATTTTTGTTATAATCCCACAGATCCCTGAGACTCTGTTCATTTTTAAAAAGTTTATTTTCTCTCTGTTGTTCAGATTGGGTAAGTCCTATTGTTCTATCATCAAGTTCAATGATTTTTTCCTCTATCATCTTCATTCTGATGTTGAGCCTATCCAGTGAGTTTTTCATTTTGGTTGTTTTATTTTTCAGTTCCTAATTTCCCATTTGGTTTTTTTTTTAATATTTTCTATTTCTTTGCTGAGACTTTCTATTTTTTAATTTGCTCCAAGTGTGACTGCAAAATGGTGAAGCTTCTATGGAAAATGGTATGGAGATTCCTCAAACAATTGCAGATAGATCTACCATATGACCCAGCTATCCCACTGCTGGGAATATACTCAGAGGAATGGAAATCATCAAGTCGAAGGTATACCTGTTCCCCAATGTTCATCGCAGCACTCTTTACAATAGCCAAGAGTTGGAACCAGCCCAAATGTCCATCATCAGATGAGTGGATACGGAAATTGTGGTATATCTATACATGGAATACTACTCAGCTACAAAAACGAATGAAATACTGCCATTTGTAACAACATGGATGGACCTTGAGAGAATTATATTAAGTGAAACAAGGCAGGCACAGAAGGAGAAATATCACGTTCTCACTTATTTGTGGGAGCTAAAAATAAATAAATAAATACAGAAACAACTGGGGGAGGGGAGAAGACACAACAATTACAATTCCTTGAAGTTGATATGCCAAGCAAACAGAAAGGACATTGCTGGGGGGAAGAGAGGGAGGAGCGAGGGAGGTTTAGGTAATGGGCCACAATAATCAACCACATTGTATATTGACAAAATAAAATAAAATTAAAAAAATAAAATAAAGTAAAAATTTGCTCGAAGTGTGTTTTTACCTGCTCATTGATGCATTTTATAATGGCTGCTTTAAAAACCTTGACAGATAATTCCAACATCTGTGTTATCTCAGTGTTGGTGCCTATTGATTATCTTTTCTCATTAAAGTTGAGATTTTCCTGGTTCTTGGTATAAGGAGTGATTTTTTATTGATTTATGAACATTTTGGATATTTTATTATGAGGATTTACTTAAATCTTCTGTTTAGTAGGCTTCCTTGAGCCACACCAGTGGGGAAATAGGGACACTGCTTCACTACTGCCAGGTAGGGTTAAAGTTAATGTTCCCTGCCAAAATTACCCTGAATGGGAGGAAAGGCAGCCTTATTACTGCTCGGTGGAAGTGGAAGCTTCCAACTAGACTCCTTTTTTTTTTTTTTTTTTTTTTTTTTTTTTTTTTTTTACGGTCAGGGGATCGTAACACAACCTGGTGTTGCCAGCACCATGGTCTCCCAAGTGAGCCAACTGGCCATCCCTATATAGGGATCCGAACCCATGGCTTTGGTGTTATCAGCACCACACTCTCCCAAGTGAGCCCCGGGCCAGCCCTAGCTAGACTCCTATAACACCACTCCATCAGGGAGAGAGAGGAGTCGCATGTGGCCGCCACCGAACCCACAGAAGAAGTATTTGTTAATGCTGGGTGGGAATGAAAGTCCTAGCTTCCCATTTGGCCTTCTCTGACACTACCTTTGTGGCAGAGAGGAGAAATGGCCTGTTATAGCCATAGCCTAGACCAATTGAATCAGAATTGCTGAGGTGGGACCCAGGTATCCACATGTTTTAAAGTTCCCTTGTCCATTCCAATGTGTGTACAAGCAAGGCTCAGAACTACTGTTTTAGAAGTTCCTTTAGTGAAGGAACTATTGGTGGTAAACTCTGCTTTGCTTTATTTACTTACTTATTTGTTATTGAAACATAGTTGATTGTACATATGTGTGGGGTAAAGAGTTGGATATCAATACCTGTGTGCCATATGTGATGTATTTTGCTTCTGCGAAATATTTTTATTTTGGCCCACTTCTTGAATGGTAACTTAATGAATATATATTTACTTTCTCTCAATACTTTGAATACATCATTTCACCATACTTTGGTTTCCATTTTTGCTTATGAGAAGTTAACTGGCAGTCAATTTGATCCGTTGCCGGACACGGAAAAAGACAAAAAATAATAATAATAATAATAATAATAATAATTGTATTGCAGTGTTAAATGTATTTGCATAATGTTTTACTTGATATTTTTTCTCAATTTTTTATCTCCTCTATCCCTGCAGCTACATCTTGTTTCTTATTCTTAAATTTTTTTTCTTCTCTCTTTTTTCTTCTTCATGGTTAACTAAAACTTGAATTTTACAATAGTCATCTTTTTGTATTAGTGATCAACTCTGTTGCATTTTTTCTATTTTATTAATTTCTACATTCATCTTTATTGCATCTTTTACTATTAATTGCTTGTCCTAAGGTAGGGAGTGGTTCTCTGAAGCAACTAGTTGCACCTACTCTGATTTTTACTGGTTTATCTGATACTGTGATGATTTCACCTCATATATCTACTATTTAATCCACCCTGATGCCATTCTTATTCCAGCAATCTTTTCTGGGTCAAGATTTCATTTTTAATCTTATCCTACCTAATATATGTCTTAGAGAAAGTATTCATAATATTTGATGCAATTCTCATATTTACTCCATTATGGAATATATGTAATAATTTCTATGATTTAGGACAGGAGAGGGAAGCTGGAGCTTGTCCTCAGTTTGCCAACCTGATAAAACGTTGATTCTCTGTTTCTGGGGTGTGAAGTTTTATAAATATGTATTAATTTAGCTATAATTTGTGCATCCTCTATATCCTACACCCTTTATATGCCATATCAGTGTGAGGGAGGTGGGTTATATTCTTGCAATAACTTTCCTAACAAATGTATTTCATTCAATTTTCATATATTCATGCACCCATTTTTTTCTACCAATTTCTGTGTTACATTGTTTGAGAATAAGTTATGCTGAATTTTAAGATTTATACAGATTATATCTTTATTGATAGTTTACCTCTACAACATAAAGTTATCCTCACAATCAGGTCTCAAGCCGTTTATATTTAAAATGGTATTGTTTTGCCACCTATTACTCTCTTTTACTCTGAGATTGGCAGACATATCTTTGCCTAACCTTTTATTACCAGTTAACAGACATGGAAAGAGAGTGAAACACCATGATTGACCAGAAAGTAGTAAGAGCTCATTGTTCATAAATCAATGTCTCCCTGAGGACTTTGAACAGTGGCAGTGATGGATGTGACCAGGAACAAGGGCACATGCTGTGACTCAGTTCCCCATCTATTTGTCATGGTGATAATACCTGTGTGCCAAAATACTCAGTAATACTGAATCTTACTCTTGGATAAAGTCTCATGAGAAGGACAGCTTGTCTGCAAGGAGAGAGCTTGAGAACCAGGTGGAGAATTCTGTAACCCAATTGGTGATGTTTCCAATCAAACCCTGGAGAACCTATTAGGGTTTCTGTAGGACCTAACTGGCATAATAATTGGTGGTGCTGGCCTGTAGTCAGTTCAAAAAATTTCAGGGTAGATCAAGGTAAAAGATAATCACAAGGTGGCAGTAGCACACAATAATTTTTGTTTTTTTTTGTGACCGGTAAGGGGATCGCAACCCTTGGCTTGGTGTCGCCCGCACCGCGCTCAGCCGGTGAGCGCACCAGCCATCCCTATATAGGATCTGAACCCGCGGCCTCGGCGCTCCCAGCGCAGCACTCTCCCGAGTGAGCCATGGGGCCAGCCCGCACACAATAAATTTTATTAGGGAGGTGCTGTGATAGATTTGCATGGGGGTTGGTGGAGTCCCTCAAAGCAGGGGACCTTCCAAGAGTAGCTATGTAGAGGCCACCTCCTAGAAGCGGAGGAGGGGAAAGGAACTCGTGGGGGAGAGGGGTACTAAAGAGGGGACTTACATTTCTAGGTGATGTTGCTCAGCAGCATGTTGGGGAGTCTTGGGGTCAGAAAGCTCTGAAAGAAAGTAGTGGCTTGGGGTATTTATATCCCAGGGGTTTATCTTATTTATTGCTATAAATAAGATGTTTGGTTCAGTTTCATGGGGTATGCAAAGCAAGCAGGCTGTAAATGGCTACAAGTCTGTTTATCTGGGCTACATTTAAAACAACTGGATGTGTAAAAACTTAAGTTCAGTGCCAGCTAGCTTTTGAGCTAATGGGTTCCAGCCCTCTGAAGAAGTAAACAATATAGGCTCAATATACAGAAGAAATTTTTGACTCATTTGTATAACATGGCATCAGCACCAGCACTGCAGATATGTGTCACCATCTCTTAGGTGCTGGCCATTCTGGGTTTGTTCTCCCAGATACACGTGTCTCTTCAACCTGCAGTCTTAAGCCTTTTTTGTTTCAGAAAAAGTTTATTAAAGTATAGTTTTAGTATATGTTCTGTTCCATTGCTTTGTTTTACTTTTCAGGAAATACTGTCATACATATGTTAGATCTTCTTTGCCTATTTTGTTTTTCTATAACTTTCTCTCCTTTTTTATCTCTTTCTTCTTTAAAAAATTCTTTGACGTGTTGGTTAACTCAGTTGGTTAGAGCACAGCCTTATAACTCCTTTTCATTTATTCTTATTTCTTTCTGAGTTCTGTAACCTCAGATTTTAAAATCCTTATTTTTTCCAATCATCACATTTCTAAATTTTTCTAATGCTTATTCATATTGATTTTCCATAGTTCCTTTTATTTCCTTAATGGTTTTCTTTTGTTTTGTGGGTAAATCTTTCTGTCATGCTTTCATTGCTAGTAGGGCCATTACTGTATTCCTTATTCTCTTCCATTTTATAATGACTATATATGGGATTCAACTGAGGTCAGTTTTAATTGCTCATTTTTAAGTGCAGTGAGTTTTTCTGCTTAGAAGGAGCAATGGGAAGAATAGCTTTTCTAGGTTCAAAGTTTTAAAGTTTCTTTTCTTAAAAGAAGTGATAAAAATATGACCTCTAACTTCTCAGATATGCATTCTCTACTGCCTCGCCCACTTTCATCTGGACCTTCTCTCTCTCACTCTTTCTCTCTCTCTCTGCCCTTATTTTCCATGCCCTCTATTTGGATTCTACTCTCAGCAGTTCCTCGGTTTAGGCTTTATCCTGGGAGGAGGTGTTGAATGGTTAGTCTCAAGATCTAATAAGGCTCAGACCACTTCAACACCTCCAGAACTTACCTGTATTCACTTGCAAGTTGAGCATGCACAACTTCCTCCTAGTTTTGGTGCTATTCTCAGATTGTACTTCCCATTTACTACCTATTGTTTATTTGGGGGTTCTCCTATTCTCAGGAATGTTAGATCCCCTCGTTGCCTTCCCTTTGCTTTTTCCTGAATAGATGCTGAATATGTATCAGTTTTGTAGGTATTGATGATTTATCCCCAAATGCTAGTAT
>NW_007726769.1:0-5777 GCF_000696425.1 Galeopterus variegatus
CTCTCTCTCTCTCTCTCTCTCTAAAAAGGCATGATTCAGCCCAAAGCAAGAGCTCAGGATCAAAACTGACAAGAAGGTGATTAATGGAACCTGCCAGGCCTGGGGTGACAATGCTCCAATCCTCCCAGGGCTGATGAGCAGGTTGGGGCCAACGCCTGCCTCTTAGAGTAACAATGCCACAGATCCTCTAAAGCCCCATAGTAAAAACACCGGTGGCCCATGACATGCCTCCCCTCTCAGGGTCAGGGCATGGCCCCTCCCCTCCAGAGCAGGGGCTTGTGGTGCCTTGACACAGTTATGACTTCCTCCAACCCATGGTGAACCCCAGGGCCCACAGGTTTGGGAAACACATGCCAGCCAGACCCTCCTGGAGGCAGGTGGCTAGAGACCCTTCCCAGGGAACCAGTTTCCCCTCTCCCCACCCCGGTCCTAATGGAGGCAGGACAGAGTGTGGGGCTGAGGCACTGCCAGCTCATCTTGAGCTTTCTGCTTTGCCTTTGGCAAAATAACACCAAATTCTGTCCTTTCCCCAGTTAACTATCAGGGGAAGGAGAGGGAAACCCGCATTCATGAGCACTCCTGCACATAAGGCTGTGCTGTACTTATTGTTAAGGAGCCTCACGACCAATGGTAGAGAGTTTTTACTAACCCCATTGCATAGAAGAGGTGGCTAGGTTCAAGGACACTGTGAAGTCAAGATTTACATCTGATCTCGGGCCCTCTCTACCCGGATAGTGTCTTGGCAGCTTTGTTGAGACTCAAATGTGTGATATTGTGATTTATAATAAAAAATATATATCCTGGTCTTCATCACGGGTTCCTGGCACAGAGCTCCTAAAACCCTTGAAATGTCCTGAGCGATAGAGAAGCTAGAAGCATCCTTTGTTCCAATATTTGGTCTTTGACCCCAGTTTCTGACACAGAGTTCCTAATTCCTTGGAATTTCTTGGTGAAAGGGATGCCTTTTGTTCTTGGTGGGCTCCTGGATGGAGGCTGATCACCAGCAAGACTTTCAGCCCCGCATCCTCCAGGAAGGGAAGAGGTGCAGTGACCGAGTTCATCGCTGGTCGTGCCTATGTGATGAGGCTCCCATACAAACCTGTGAACTGCAGGGTTCGGAGAGCTTCCAGGTGAGTGAACGAGGTTTTCAGCCCTACTACCAGTTCATCATGGGCCTGACACTGAAATGACTTCTAAGTTTCCTTCAGCAAGTTGCCTTTTCGAGTCTCTGGTTCTCAAAGACTTGTCCATGCTACCAGATTATTTAGCTGCAGAGCTGAGGCTTACACCCTCCTCCCCAGCTTCTAATCTGTTGTTCCTTGCTTAGATCAGGCTCATCCCTCCCTCACTCTCTCCCTGGACTCCAAGGGGCCCAGAGCTCAGGATGGATGACCCACCTCTCAAAGGGTCTCAAGGCTTTCCCACAGGGGAGGGGCCTCTCCTGAAAGGCAGACTCTCCCCAGGTGGTCACCCCAGGCCCTCTGGGCAGCTCCCCCTGCTCAGAGATCCCTGCTTGGCACAGCACCACTGAGAAGTCTTTCTGAACCATCCTCGATGCCTCAGACCCTTGCATTTCTACAGTACTCAGCTCTCTAAAATCTCTTTTACACCACTGGGGCTTCCCCACAGCTCCCCCTGCTCAGAGATCCCTGCTTGGCACAGCACCACTGAGAAGTCTTTCTGAACCATCCTCGATGCCTCAGACCCTTGCATTTCTACAGTACTCAGCTCTCTAAAATCTCTTTTACACCACTGGGGCTTCCCCAAAACCCAGCAAGGACAGCAAAGGCTTTGGACGAGGTGGACCTGAGTTTCAATCCTCCATTTGCAGCTGACTAGCTGTGTGACCTTGGAAAGGTTACTCAAGCTTCCAGTGACTTGATGGCACCACTGAAAAATAGGCATTAGATGAGTTAGTGTTTGAGCTTTCTCAAATACCTGGGACATGGGAGGCACTTGGTAGGTGGAACGTTGCTATTACATCCTTTTACAAATGAGCAAATTCAAGCTCACCTTGGTTACATGACTGTCCAAGAAGTCTTCTGAGCCTCCACCCTGCACTGACACATTGCTTTGCCTCTCTCCCCTCTCTGGTCCCTGCAGCTGGCATGGCACCCACGGCAACCAGACAAATGACAGTTGGTGGCATTCCTGTTTTATTTCTCCCATTCCATCTTCGGTTCCCTGAGAACAGGATCTCTGTCTAATACAACTCCAAATACCATTCCTGGCACAGAGAAGCCCTTGATCAATGCCTGAGAAGCTGTTTCAGGGATACTTTGTCTGCTGTCCTCAAGGAAGAAGGGATCGCAAACAGGAGTGGTATCCATGAGATCACCCCAGCTCCAAATCTCAGGAGAAGAGCTGTCAGCTCCTTAATCCCCCCTGTGCTGCCAGCTGCCCATGGAGAGACAGGCGACCACAAGGCAGGCACACACCCCAGACACTAAGAATGTCCGGAACCGTGTCTAAGGCAGGAAAAAGCAAAGGAGAAGCAAGTTCGTGCATTAATTCCACAAATACATATTTAGCACCCATGCTGAGGACTCTGAGGATTCAGTAGTGAATACTGAGAGCACAGTCTCTGCTGTCACAGATCTCATAGCACAGGGTCCCCTCTGAGGTCTCAGGAAACAAATCATCTCATAAAGATCTTAGCTATCGTCTCATTCAGCCAGACCCTTCAATCCAGAGAAGGGGAAACTGAAACCCAGAGGGGGGCAGGGACCACCCACAGTCCTCAGGGAAATAGTGGCAGGCATATCCCACGCCTGTCTGGGAAGCCCAGCCTGAGCCAAGGACACGCCTAAGGTCCTAATCTCTAGTACCAAGCCACCCTCTCTCTGTGGAGAGAAGGGAGGGGGCATCACCTGCTTCCTGTTTCCTGGATTGGCTAGAAACCAAGCCTGACCTCAGCCCAGGGCAGGCAGAAGGTGCGCTATCTCTGCCCAGAGACTATTTAAGGGCTCAGCGGGGCATGAGCATCCCTGGGTACGGGCGTCTCAGTCCAGGATCAGGCTGGGGACAGGACTTGGTGCATGGCCAAGACTTCTCCGACTGCCTCTCCAGGGACAGGAGAGCAGAAGTGGGCTCTTCAGGAAGATAGAAGCGGCTTCCCCTACTGCTCTTAACTCAGGGTCTGGCCCCAAGAGAAGGTCCCCCTTGCCTCTCTGCATGTTTTGAAGAGGTTATTTTTGCAACCTAAAGGCTTAGAAAACTTTTTGTCAACTGCTTAGAAGGCCTGAGACCTCTCGACAGCAAAGCAGAAGCAGCAGCCAGGCCACCAGCTTCAACCACCAGGGGCTGAAGGGTGCTTGGGAAGGAGGCTGGCTGTTCCCAGGATGTGGGGGACATAGCAGCTGATGTTCTGGACTTCAGCATGAGCTTAAACCACAGCATGAGAGACTAACAGTAGATGCAAGGACAATCTAAACAGGCTGCCCATAGAAGTTAAGAAATGGGTTTCAGGTTGGTGCACCCTCTTAAGAAAGGTGTTTGCATGTTTTTAAGTTGATGAGATCTGGTTTTTTGTCGAGTTTAAATAGTTGCAAAGGATATAATGTCTATTTTTATTTATTTATTTGACCTTGGTGTTAGCACTGCACTGTCCCAGGTGAGCTAACTGGCCAGCCCAGGATCTAATTTCTAGATTGTTGTATATTGTGATTGTGCTTCATCAAAACCTTGGAGTTTATCAGTTGAAATAAACGTGTTCCTGTACATAAAAAAAAAAAAAAAAGAAAGGTGTTGCGGCTTCTCTCACCTCATGACCTCAAGGGAAAGGCAAGGATCTGGGATCAAAGAGACCTGTCACCGTTTCCTGGCTTGTGACCTCATTCAAGTTAGTTACTTAACTTCCTCAGGCCTCAGTTTCCTATTCTGAAACTGACACTAAAGGCTGACACCGACTTCACAGAGCCGTTGGAGGAGTCAATGAGATGCCGTCACGGAATGCCAGCAGGGCCTGGCATACTGTATTCACTCAATACATTCCCTTTCCTTCCTCCAGCCCCAAGGAAGTCCATGTCAGTGTGTTCTCAGGAGACACATTCTCGATGAAATCTCTCCCAGAAAGAACAGGTACCAGCCCCCCCCTCCCCACCCAACCAGGGTTTGTGAGGAAGGAGCTTTGCCCAGCAAGGCTCAAGGAGACCCTCTCAGAGGGCTTGGCTCTTCCTGCAAAAGATCAGATTCTCTGAAGAACAGAGCCACCTCCAACCTGCTCCTCCCAGCAGAACTAAGAAACCGGTTCTCCTTCCTCACCCCCAATCCTCACGCCAGGGCCTGACCAGCTGCAGCACCCAGAGTTCTCTTCTTCCTGTTCCCTTCCCTCTGTTCAGGGCCATACATCCTGGAGCTCAGAGAAACCAGCCTTGCACCAGAGCGGCATGGATGCCGCTGCTGTAACGGGCCCAGGATGGAGACACTGAGGAGAGGGGAGCAGGAGCAGGATTTGGATCAAAGATGACAGTAAGGGTTAGTGTTGCTTTAGACTTATGCTTGGAAAAATCAGGAAGGGCTTCCTGGAGGTGGTGTCTTTCCCTCTGGGCAGTTTAAGTCCCTTTTGGGAGGAGGTGTCAGCTTCAAGGAGTGGGAGCCAGCTTTGCAGCAGGGTAGAGATGGGAGCCTCACCACATGTGCTGCTTCCCCGACTTTCTAGCCAGGCATACCTAACCTCCAGAGTGGCCAAACCAGTTCCCATCTCTACCCTCTGCAAAGCTGCCCCCCCCCAAGCCAACACCTGCTCCCAAAAGTCACTTAAGGTGCCCAGAGGGGAAGACACCAGCTCCAGAAAGCCTTCCCTGATTTTCCCAAGCAGCATCTGTGTTGAGGACCAGAAGCAAGCCAGGGCCTGGGGTCCCAGAGCACACTCTGGTCTTGGAGTCCTACAGATGTGGAGCTCAGTCCCAGCCCCGCTGCTCACTAGCCATCCATGAGCCCACGGGGCAAGCTTCCATCTCTCTGACTTCAGTGTCCCCCATCTCTCAGATGGGAATAATAAGTCCTAACAACTTACAGTTGTAAGTACTAAATGACACATGTGGGTGAATGTTCCTAGCACAGTGCCAGCCATGCCATGGTGAACCAGTGCCATCAATACGATCAATCACTTGGTAAGTTGTCGTTAGATGTGTCAAGTCCTGTGCTAGGTGCACCAAACTGCTCTGAGGAGACCTCCCCGCCCACACTTCCCCTGTCATCCCAGGGGCTAAGCAGGAAGAGCAAGTCACCCAAGCAGCACTGGGTACGCCCCGCGCGGCAGTGCCCTGGGCAACCCAAAAAACAAATTATGACCACACAGGGAAGAGGCCAGAGTCGGGGGAGAGGTGAGCATGTGGACCCTGGGCTTCCTCAGAGGTCAGAGGCCAACCTGGACCCCAACGAGAAAAGCTGACATACCACCAAAGATACTTGCAAAAGGAAAGCAACTCTTTATTGCGTGAACAGACACCATACAAATGAGATTGCTGCACAATACGACTGCTTCTTGCACCTCCTTACTCTAAAGGAGGTGAGGAGAGCTGGGGGGAGAGAGCATGCAAAACGCCCAGCTAAGAGACAGAGGGACCCTCTTCAGCCAGGCACTCTCTGGAGCAGGGACTGGTGTTTGTTTTTCCAGCCCCTCTGGTCAATCGTACACTCAGCCTGGGGAGCATGAGGGGTGGCAAGGGATGTTTCTCCTGCAGTAGGCACTTAGATTTCTCTCTTGCGGGAAGAAACCACCTTTCCATCCACTGACTCCTCTATATTGATGCGAAAATTGCTGCTGCTGCTGC
>NW_007726769.1:6276-7623 GCF_000696425.1 Galeopterus variegatus
GAAACCACCTTTCCATCCACTGACTCCTCTATATTGATGCGAAAATTGCTGCTGCTGCTGCTGCTGCTGCCACCGCCACTGCGTCCACCACCTCCTAAAGAAGCTATAGAAAGAGAAAGCTTTAGAGTGAGGGAACCACCCTTCTCTCTCTCCCAAGGTGGTCAGGACTGTGGGTGGGCTCTGGGAAAACTGGACAGCACCCCTGAGAATGGCTATTGGCCATCTTTTAAGAGCTGCTAGGAAGTCAAGTCCGGTGTTGATTTACTTATGGAAGAGATGGGCGGTATCAGTGGGTAGCAGGTACACCCGGCAGTGAGCAACCACCTCAGGGCAATTGTGGGCATCTTCAACCCCAGCCCCACCTGGGGCTGCTAGAGGGTACCGCTGAGGACGAGGGTGGACTGGACTGGGAGTGTCCCTGCCCTACTGTGCTGTTTGGTCTATTTCTCCTTCCTCCCCACTCCAAGGGAAGTGGTGGCTTCCACAGCTCCTCTCCCCACCCTACACTAAAAGAGTCGAGCCTTCCTACCTTCCCTCATGCCAACGCCAGCCATCCTGAAAGAGAAGGGGAAGCAGATGTAAGCAAAGGGCAAAAGCTCAGGGCTCCCTAAGGAAAACTCATGTGGACAGCTAAGCAGTCCTCTCCAGCCCCCACCCCACCACCCCCACGCCCAGCTCCTCTAGGAGCTGGGACATCCTGGAAGCCCAGCCAGGCCTGCCACACCAGAGGAAATAGATTCTGATCTACAATAACACCCCATCTGCTTCATGCAGAGAGGGGAACAAGCATTAAATACTAGAGACCAGAGACCAACCTCTATCATTTACAGAAGAAATAGGTCCAGAGAGGCAACGTGACCTGCCCAAGGTAACAGCAAAGACCAGAGTACAGAATCCAGACCCTTACTTCCTGCTCAGTTATCTTTTCACTGTACCATGCAGCTGCTTAGGGACACCCTGCCACCCCCATAAGATGACCCTCCACCCCAGCCACAACCAATCCCTCCCCTTCCTCCCTTGTGCTGAGTCCCTACTTGGCATCCTGGCCCTCGAGCAGGCTGCGGTAGGTGGCGATCTCCTGCTCCAGCCGCGTCTTGATGTCCAGCAGCATCTTGTACTCCTGGTTCTGAGCCTCCATCTCGCATCGGAGCTCACTCAGCTGGGCCTCAATGCTGCTGATGAGCCCCTGGATCTGCTGCAGCTGTGTGGCGTAGCGGCACTCTGTCTCTGCCAGTGAGTTCTCCAGCCCAGCTTTCTGGTAGGCAACAGATCCATAAACACATCAGGTTGGCAAGGAAACCACCGAGGGCATGGGAGTAGGGGATTGAGACGGGAGCAGGGAACTAT
>NW_007726769.1:8269-18825 GCF_000696425.1 Galeopterus variegatus
GCTGCAGCTGTGTGGCGTAGCGGCACTCTGTCTCTGCCAGTGAGTTCTCCAGCCCAGCTTTCTGGTAGGCAACGGATCCATAAACACATCAGGTTGGCAAGGAAGCCACCGAGGGCATGGGAGTAGGGGATTGAGAGACTAGAGCAGGGAACTACGTCCAGGGGCTTGAGAACTCCAAGGCTTAACTAGCCCTGCAGGGTGGGAGCCTGTGTCATCCAGAGGCTGGGGTGGGATGCGGGGGCCATACCATGCTGAGCTGGGACTGCAGCTCGATCTCCAGCCCCTGCAGCGTGCGTCTCAGCTCTGTGATCTCTGTCTTGCTGGTCTGGATCATTTCTGTGTTGGATGCCACCTCCTTGTTTAGCTCCTCAGTCTGTAAGTGGCAGAGAAGAGAAGTGAGCCCCATGGGCTCCTCAGAGATGCCGGGAGCTGGGGCGAGGCAGGGAGGTCAGGCCCACCTTGCTGAAGAACCATTCCTCTGCATCCCGGCGGTTCTTCTCTGCCATGGCCTCGTACTGGTCCCTCATCTCTGCCAGCACACGGGTCAGGTCCACACCCGGTGCTGCGTCCATCTCCACGTTGACCTGGCCAGCCAGCTGGCTGCCAAACTCCTTCATCTCCTGCGGAGTGTGGGGACCCCATTCAGAGACAGAACAGAAGAGAGAACTGAGGACCTGGGGTCCCGCGTGCTAATCCTGGCTTAGTCCCTAACTCACGATGTGACCTTTGCACACCACCATCCGACCTCTGCTCCCCATTGCACATGAAGAGGTTTGATCCATGGACTAAGGGAGGACACCAAGACAGTAGAGCCCTTGTGAGAGTTCACAAAGCACATCAGGAAGACAGCAGGTCACACCGGCGACCTGGCCTGGCTGTGAGTCTGGGTTGCCAGAGGACCGTGCCCTTTCCTCTTTATGAGCACCCTGTTTGGGGGAGGGGGTGCATTTCTGAACCACTGAACCCTCGGCCGACTATGAGGAAGCACCCGCAGCCCCACTCTGCCTCCCACTACCCCAGCCCCTGCCCAGCTCTCACCTCCTCGTGGTTCTTCCTCATGTAGGCCAGCTCCTCCTTCAGGCTCTCGATCTGCATCTCCAGGTCTGTCCGGGCCAGGGTCAGCTCGTCCAGCACCCTGCGCAGCCCGTTGATGTCGGCCTCCACACTCTGGCGCAGGGTCAGTTCATTCTCATACCTGGAAGACAAAGGGAGCCACAGTAAGGAAGGCTAAGGGGTCTGGGCTGCCTGAGTCAGAGGGAGAGGAAGGCCGAGTAAAGGGGGCAACGAAGCAGGGAGAGGGAGATGGGAGCGCACTTGAGCCTGAAGTCATCCGCGGCCAGCCTGGCATTGTCGATCTCCAGGACGACCCGGGAGTTGTCGATGGCAGCAGCTAGGATCTGCAGAAGACAGGGAGTTGGCGCCTAGAGGACTCCTCTTCTCCCCTGCCGCTCTCCCACCTGCACCACAGTCGGACCCTCACAGACAATCTCCCCTCTGACACCACCAACAGAAGCCTGCGTGTCCCCTGGGTAGTCAGAATCCAGCCTCACCTAGCATGCCCATTACTTGGTCTGCTCCTGTGCCAGCCTCCCTGGGACATCTGAGGGGTTGCCCTCCCTGTTTCCAGGGCATGAAAGACCAAGGAGGCAATATTGCCTGAAATCCCCTGTGGGAATTGGCTGGCCAGGAGTGGAGTGGAGTGGGCTGGGTCAGCTCTGACAATAGTCCTCTCAAGGATGCTCCACCAACCCCTTCCCTGTGGACAGCTCATGGTCACTGCCTCCTGCACACCTTGGACACAGCTGTGAACCTACAGAACATTCCAGCCACTGGGAACTTGCAGGGCAGCTAAAGAAAGCATTTTATAGATGAGGAACCCAGTCCCCAGGAGTGAAAGCGTGAGTGAGTAGGTCACAGAGCCTGTAATGAGTTCCCAGGTCTCCTAAGTCCCGACAGTGCTTTCGGCACTAAAGGCATCCTTAAACATAAGACACAAGGTCCAGGCATTTAGGTCTCGTTCTTGCCAAAGGAACGTTTCATGCAGAATCCTTCAGGGTGCGTAGGGTGGGGAGCGTGGGTTGCTGTCTATAATTGCCCCTACCTGTGCCCCCATTGGTCCTAACCAGATTCCTAAGACTCCTCCCTCCTCCGACACTGCCAAGTTGAGCCGATGCGTGCCATCTGCACCTCAAAAGCAGATGCATTCTAAGTTTGCCAAGGTTACACACCAGATAGTCACTGCCTGGACAGGAAAGGATTTCCTCAGTGCTAACACCGATGTTAGAGGCACATGCAAGGCACCAGCCACCTGCTGTTCTTCTTTTGACATCCAAGGGCTCACCTTATCCTGGATCTCTTCCATGGTCTTGAAGTAGTGGCTGTAGTCACGTTCTGGGCTGGCTGGGCTCTGCTTCTGGTACCAGTCTCGGATCTTCACCTCCAGGTCAGTGTTGGCCTCCTCCAGGGCACGCACCTTGTCCAGGTAGGAGGCCAGGCGGTCATTGAGGTTCTGCATGGTGATCTTCTCATTGCCAGTTAGGAGACCGCCATCGCCACCACCAAAGTCACCAAAACCACAACCCAAACCCCCACCAAAGCTACCACCAATACCCCCACCAAAGCTACCACCAAAACCCCTACCAATGCCACTTCCAAAGCCTCCACCAAAACCACTACCAGCCCCTCCACCAAAGCCGCAGCTCATGCCACCTCCATAGCCCCCTCCTGACCCTGAAGAGACAAACCTAGCAGAAGAAGCCAAGATACTGCGGCTCCCACCTCCCCCGTAGAGACTCCCCCCACCCAAGCCGCCTCCCCCAGCCCGGAGGGAGCTCCCTCGGGTAGAGCCACCCCCAAAGGTGGAGGAAGAAGTTTGCAGAAATGTGGTGGTCATGGCCAGGCAGCTGGTGCCAGTGAGTTCTCAGTGAGCAGAAAGATGCTGGCAGGAGGTGCCAATCGGGGCTGAAACCAGAGTGCAGTGCCTGTCACCCCCCAGCCTGGAGCTCCTTATATACCCCTCCGAGGGTGTTGTGGGACCTGTCTCCTCCCCCAAAGTGAAGCCAACTCCTTCTGCCTTCCTGACAAACACAGCTGCCTGCACACCTCAGGGTGGTTCATGTGGAGTTTTTCTTTCTTTCTTTTTTTTTTTTTTTTTTTGATGCAACAAAAGAGATGATTCAGAATTAATGGCGATTTGCCCCGGGCCATGGTTTTAACACTTGGATTACAGGTTCATCTCTCCACTCCAAGAGAAAAGAGAGAGCAGTAGGGAGCAAAGCCACATCACAGCACAGTTACCAAGGCCCCTGCCTGGACTGTTAGAGCAGCTCAGGCCAACTGTGCCCTCGGCTGGACTTTTCCGCTGCCCCCGGCCCGGGAGCCTCGCTGCTCCGAGGCTGACAGCTCTCTGCTCTGTCTGGGAGTCCACTTCCCACTACTGCTCTGTGTTCTCCCTCTCAAAGAGCCTGTGCATGAGCCTGCGGGGCTGGGGGAGAGTAGAGACTTCTGGGGATCGAATGCAGGGCTCATGGGGGCAGGCTGAGGACAGGAAAGGGGGTCTTGAGTCAAGTTCCAGCTGAAGTGACCAGAGAGGTCCGCGTCTGTCCCTTCCCTGGTGCTATAAATGGACTCCCTTCCCCACTTAGAGCCTCCCTCCTTCTTCTCCTGCTGTCCCCAACCCCCAGCCCCATGGCCCTGGCACTTTCACAAAAAAAGCCCAGCAGGCTCGGGGCTGACAAGGGGCTGATTGATAGTACCGCCACCTGCCAACTGCATGTCACTGAACCTTCGCTTGCTCCTGGGACGCGTTGGGGCAAACCTCTGCAGATAAGGCAGGGGCAAGTTCCAGGAAGCCCCTGCCTTCTCCAGGGAGAGGCACGTCGCTGCTGAGCAGGGGATTAACCCCGTTTGGTTTGTCCTGTCAAGTACTGTGGGGCTGGGGAGGGGCCGGCCCAGAAAATGTGCTACATGTGGGGAGGGAGGAGGCAGGCAGGCCTGGCCAGCGGGCAGGAAAACACCAGAGATCTTGGATACCAAGATATCACTTCACACAGAAGGGTCTGAGGCCAGGAAGGGGAGTCGGACACTCAAGAGGGCACTTTCCTCTGCCAACCAGCTCATGGGCCCATGCTCCAGGGATATCTGACACCTCTGGACCTGCCTCAGGTGCTTGCAGAGAGCCCAGGGGTGGAGAGGTGAGCAAGACTGAGCGGGGGAATCAGGAGGAGGATTCCCAGCTCAGAGCTGCAGCATGGGAAAGTAGACAGGGCTCTGGAATTCCTCGGGCCCAGGTTCAAATCTTGGCCCTATCAATTACACTTGTGAAACCTTGGACACGTTACTTGTTAAGTCTCAACTTCCTTGTGGCAAGGGACACTCTCAGTTCTCGCTTCCAGGGAAGCCTTGAGGCCCAAAACCCCCAGTCTGCCTCCCCTGGCTCCCCACCTTCGGAAGGATCAGCTGGTGAGCTGCATGTCCAGCACCTGGGACTCCTGGGTACCTTCAGCGGGAAGACTTTGTCCTTGGGCATCAGAATATGCCCTGTGAGCCTTAGCATGTTCTTGCGCTTAGCAGCATCACTCTTCCACTGCATCACTCTTCTGCAGCCAGCTCCTACTGGGCAACGCAGGCTGTTCTTACTTTTACTGGACTAGCATAATCCTTTACTTCCTCCGCACACTTCATGATTTACAAAGCACTTTTGCATCCATCACCTCCTCTAATCCTCACGACACAAGAGGATGAATCCCACCCAAGTTTCAGAAGGAATGAAATTGGGACTCCGAGAGGTAAAGCAACATGTTCCAGGTGGCACAGCTGGTAAGGCACATTGCCAGGACTCAGGGGACAGGAAAAGAGGGTCCTACCACACATCCCAAATGCCTGCAATCTGCGCTGGGATGAGAGGAAGGGAATGTGTGCCTGAGGGGGTGTGGGTAGGCTCCTCCTAACCCAGCTTTGCAGTGAGCCAGGCCTCCAAGTGCTAGACCCAGACAGTGTAGTATTGTCTCATGGGTGGGAAGATATTGTCTTTTCCTCCGAAAGAAAAATAATCAAACTCAGATCAGCCAGAGCTCATTAAAGCCTCTACAGACATTGCGGCCCCAGCAACTAACACAGGAACAATTATTCATCGGCATCCCTGGGGTGAGGGAGGGCTGGACCTCTGCCAGCTCCCCTTCTGCACCTTGGCTCTCCTCCAGCAGCCCCTCAAGCGGGCCTTCCCCATGCTCTCAAGCCCAGGCCAGGGGTGGAAGCTGCCCCTCACTACCCCAGTGGCAAATCCCTGGTTTCAGACCAAATAGCTACTGTGAGCTCAAGGTCTGGGCGGGGTCCTGGGACCTCCTCATTAGCGCCAGGAGGGATGGCTTCCGAGGACCGAGGTCTGCTGCCCCAGCCCAGGCTGCAGCCCTGGGCCCTGCCCCAGACAGCCCTCCCAGGATGCTGCACCAGTTTCTGGTCTTTTCCCACTGTGGCCAGACAGGCCGTCCCTGGAGCCAGGTCTTCCCTCCTTGGGATGGCGGGATGCAGCCTACTAGAAAGAGCCTGGGCTGGATTCCACCTCTGGGTGACTCAACCTCTCTAAGCCTGGTTCCTGGTTTTAAATTGGGTCATTCATGCCCACCCCAGCCACAGAGCCATAGTGAGTGTTTGATGGCACATGGGCCCTTCCCCGGCAAGTTGCCCGGGACAGAGTGCACGACCTGAGACCTCCTTTCCCATTTACTAGGTGTGCGGCTTTTGGTCACGGTATCTCCTCTCTCTGAGCCTCAGTCTATCAATCCAGAAGATGATATAACTGCAGCCAAGCCTGCCTCACAGAGACAGAGCAAGGTGGTTGGTAGGAAATGCTTCACAAACTGAAGTGACCAGGGTGACCAGCAGTGATGGGAAGTCCCGCCCCAGCCCCCAGCCCCCTCCCTGTCCTACGCCAGGTCTTCTCAGAAGAGTGTCTCCACCACAGCTCACCCCCAACCCCACCCCACGCGCACAAAGGAAGCCTCATTCCTGACACCCAGGCCTGAGACCCAGTCACCTGCCCCACCCATGTAGACCCAGGTCTGCCCTACTGCCACATTCCAGGGGACCCTGGGGCAGAGGGAGGGTTTCAGTTGTGACAACAAGGAAGGCTTTCACGGGAAGGAACAAGGATCTCTGGGTAGTCCCAGCCTACAGGTGCAGCCAGGCCTCTTCCTCAAGCTCCAAGGCTTCCTGAAAAGTGAAGTGGGGGAAGGGGGCTTGTGGGTGCTGGAGGCCAGAGCAGAACAGCTGCGGAGGTGGCAGAAGGGGCTCCCGGCCCAGAGCTACAGCAGGAAAAGGTAAGGGCTGGGCTCTGCGGTCACATGTCCATGACCAGCCAGCAAGCTAACCTCCGAGACCCACAGGAAGATGGAGGAAACAGCGCCTCCCTCAGGATTAGCATGGGGCATGACAGAGGGTTCAATCTGCTTCCCTTTATCAGTACCGCACTCTCCCGAGTGAGCCACGGGCCGGCCCCAAATCTGCTTCCCTTTAGAAGACATTGTCAGGGTGAGGAATGGGACTAACCAGCGTTCCTCGCTTGCCCCCCATACACACAGGGTCTGCCTGCTCTCAGAGACAAAGCCATGGGCCCCCTCAGAGGAGGGAATAATGTCAAGGTAAATGAGTCCTACTCCTTTGTGAGTCTAACTTCTTTGTGGGCCTCTTGTTTACCTTGAATTGGCCTCAGTTCTTGGCAGCTGAGCTGTAAGCCACTGGGGCAGGACCATATGCCCCCAAGGGCAGAGTTGTACCAGGAAGCTGGGGCTTTGTTCCTCTGCCGGCCCAGAGTAGGCCCCAGGCAAGCCAGTTTGGGGGTGTGTGGGAGGTCTGGGTCACAGCTGGGTCCCATTCCAGGCTCTCGGCCCAGGTATGGGCTGGTGGGCGTAAGGGGCTTACGCAGGGCTGCCCCGGAACGAATGTGTTAGTGCATGCACACACTCACACAGACACACAGAGGGACATGTACACTCTTCTCCAGCCTTGCTCCAAACCTCAAAGCCCCAGAGCCCTGGTTTCGATTAGGTGGAGAAGTGCATCAGGAGGAACCTCCTCAGGGGACTCCAGTTCGGAGCCTTCATATGGAGCAAGACTGGCACAAGCAGTGCCCACTCAAGACCACCTGGACAGGAGTGGCACCGTAGGCTAAGAATCAGGAAACTCAGATTCTAATCCTGGCTCTGCCGGTAGTTGCTGTGTGGCCTTGGGCAAGTTACTCAGCCTCTCTGAGCCTGTTTCCTGATCTATAAGACACAGCTCGTCCAAACTACCTTTTAGGGTTGTTTTGATTCAATGGCACATAGTAGGTGTTCAAGAAACATTTCACACACACACACATCCAGGGCACTACAGTGGAAAGAAAGCTAAATCTGGAAGCAAAAACCAATTTCAAATCCCGCCCTTACCATGTGTTAGAGCAGTTACATGTACAATAAACCATTTCACCTCTCCCAGCCTTAGTTTACCTCTCTATAAAATAGAAGCAAGGATTATGTCACCAGGTTGTTGTAAGAAACAGGTTAGATAAATGAAGACTACTGCAAAGGGGAATTACCATTACAGTTGAAGTATGTGAGTGCACTCCCTTCCCTTTCCTGGAACAGGGTGGACTTGGGTTAAAATAAAACCTCAACAGGGCCAAGGCCTGACCCATCTCTCCATGCGATGAATTAACAAACCAAACATCCTTCTTCCCCTGGGCCATTAAGTTTTATTGGCAGGTCAGGGAAAGAGCCAGGAGTAAGGGTCCCTCCTCTCCTATTCCCCTACCCAAGGGAATTCCTCTGCAGAGAGCAGGAGCCCAGGAGCCTGCCAACTCAAAGGACCTTGGAGGTGGGCAGGGTGTTGTAGTGGGCATCCTGGCCCTCAAGCAGGCTGCGGTAGGTGGCGATCTCCTGCTCCAGCCGCGACTTGACGTCCATGAGCAGCTGGTACTCCTGGTTCTGGCGCTCGCTGTCAGCACGCACATCACTCAGCTGAGCTTCAATACCAGTGATCAGTGCCTGGATCTCTGCCAGCTTGGCTCTATAGCGGGCCTCCGTGTCTGCCAGCGTGCCTTCCAGGACGGCTTTCTGATGATAGGGAGAGAGGAGGTGACTCTAGAGAGCCTGGTTCCCATAGAGGGCATGGGCACAGCCACCGGCCAGGCTGCCCAAGGTTGCCAGGGCACAAATGTGCATCTCACAGGGTGGGGGACACATACCATGCTGAGCTGCGACTGCAGCTCAATCTCAAGACTCTGGAGGGTATGTCGCAGATCAGTGACCTCAGAATGGCTTACACGGAGCTGCTCCTCGTTGCTGTCGACCTCCTTTTTCAGGACATCAGTCTGCAACAAGAGAAGAAGAGGAGGGAATAAGCACCGAGGCAGACCTTTGGATAGGGAGCAGCAAGCCCTCTCTCCTTGCCACCTCCCCAAAGGGTGCCTGCTTCCCCCTTCTTACCTGGCTGATGAACCAGTTTTCGGCATCCTTCCTGTTTTGCTCAGCCATGGCTTCATATTGGCTTCTCATGTCATTCAGGATCTTGGCTAAGTCGATGCCTGGAGTAGAATCCACCTGCACATTGACCTGGCCACCTACCTGGCCCCTCAGGGCACCGACTTCCTAAAAAGACATAGAAGAGATGGACATGTCAAAGCCCAGAGCCTGGTGGGCCTGGGCCAAGTTCCTTGTCCCACCCCCCAGGCCAAAGGGGGTTGGTTTTCAGGTGTAGACCTAGGAGCCAGCATTGGAGAGTAGACTGGGTTGCCACTGTCCCCTACTGGAACACTAGGAATCATGATCCACGCCCAGGGCCATGCTGAGGGTGCAACAAACATGGCCAGGGTCAGAAGTTACAGGACAAAAGAGTGTCCTCAGGCCTGGGAAGCCGGAGTGTGATGGACGGAAGGCCCAGCTTGAAACCCACCTCCTCATGGTTCTTCTTCAGGTAGGCCAGCTCCTCCTTCAGGCCTTCAATCTGCATCTCCAGGTCAGTCCTGGCCAGGGTCAGCTCGTCCAGCACCCTGCGCAGCCCGTTGATGTCAGCCTCCACACTCAGACGCAGGGCCTGCTCCGTCTCAAACCTTTTAGAGGAAATAGTGGCAGTCAGGCCAGAGTTTCCTCTGCACCTCTGAAGACTTCCCCATCTACCCAGAGTTCAGAAGTCCATGGATGGATTGCTTCAAGCCAGCTGGGGTAGGCGAAGGCAGAGTCTGGTCCTCCCACTGCATTGAGCCCCACAAAGGCCTGGGATATCCCCCCCAGCCACCCACCCACCCTGGCTTCTACAGCTCCAGGGCAAAGACACTCACTTGGTTCGGAAGTCATCTGCAGCCAGACGGGCGTTGTCAATCTGCAGGACAACCTTGGACTTCTCGATGGTGGCAGCAAGAATCTGGAAGGTAGAAGGCAGGAGGTTGGCACAGGTTCAGCGAACCGGCATTGCCCACCCACTTTCTTCCCAGAGGAGAGGGGGACAAATGAGTATGCCCCTGCTCCCTAGAGTAAAGCCCCAGCCACCCATCTGCTGCCCACTGGCCTGCTCTCTGGGAGGCCTTGGAAGCAGTCCATGCCCACAAGCTGGAGCAGGAGGAAACACAGTGGGGGAGGCTGGGATGGGGGTGGATGTGGGTGGAGGAAGACAGGAAGGCAAGCCTGGGGAGGGAGTAGGAAGTCTCTGAGGCCTGTGTCCAGTGAAATCTAAATGGCCTGAAGGGGGTCTATAAACCAGATGCAGGAAGGCGTGGAGAAAGGTGGGGGGAATGTGTGCATAGTAACACGTATTTCTTACTGTAAGTCACAATTTAAGTGTGAAAACACTATTCTAGGTGGTTCTAACTCTAGCTCTCCCTCTTTGTCTGTGGGTCAAAGTCTATGCCCCCAGCACCATGCCAGGTATATGGTGGGCATTGGGAAATGTTCTGGGGAGCCGTGTGTTGAGAGACCCAACAACCCGTTAAATGTCCCACTGGTTTCTGATACATTTCTTCAGAACTGAGCTTTTCCCGGTGAGTGGAAACCAAGTCTCACCCTGCAGGACCCACTGTTAGAGCTTGTGGCTCAGTCCCTGGGGTCTCCAGCCCAGGACTCTCGGCCCACAGGGAGCTGCCCCTGTACCTGGTCCTCCCTGCATAAGTCTACGCAAGCAAAATCCAGGGCCTCCTTTACCGGCCTAGGGCCCACGGCTGGCCTCTCCCACTCTTCCTAGAGCTCCTCCTAAGTCCTGGGTGGCCCTGGGTAGCCCCCCGGGCGGGAGAGGAGGGAGGGGAGGCCAAAGCCTGAGCGTGATGGAAACCAGGCCCCACACTGGGATCGTAGGGGGCGGGCCGTAAGGGGCAGGTCTGGCCCGCGATGCACCGTGTCCTCCCAGGCCAAACTCTTGCATCTCCCTGCAGCGGCCGCGGCTCCTGCCTCCCATTCTTGGGACCCCTTTTCCCTCCCCGTCCCCCAGCCCCGCCCACTGGCCTGCCCCGCCCAGCGGCCCTCCCGCTTCCCGCCCCCCGTGTCTCCTGCCCGCGTCTCTCCGGGTGGGGGGCTGCTGTAGTTCCTGGGGGT
>NW_007726769.1:19701-38492 GCF_000696425.1 Galeopterus variegatus
GCGGCCGGGCGGTATGGTAGGGTGGGTTTGTAAGGATGTATGGAGGCGGGGGGGCGGGAGGGACGGTGCCTGGGGCGGGATCTGAGCCCTGCGGAATTTGCAGCCTCCTGAGTGCAAATATGTGCACTCCTCCCCAGCAGTGGACTACGAGTGGCTCAGCCCCCAACCGTCCCCTCCCAGAACCCGAGGCCCCTGCCCTCCGCACGGCTGCCCCAGCCCTGCCCACTCGGCTCCGACCACGCAGCCCCCTATTCTCAGTCTTCGCCGATTCTGGATCTTTACTGCATCGGACACATATTTAGACACCTCCTTTCCCAAGAATTCACAATCTGACCCTCACCCCAAGATCACCCGGAGTTTGACACCCCCCAGGAATTATAGTAGCCCTCCACCCAGATATCACTCACTCGGAGTGCCCCCTCTGGAAGCATGTTGTGAGCCTCTTCCTTGTGATCATAATCAACACCCCCCTGCCAAAGTACCTTGGCCAGATTCCTACAGCCCACTGGAAATTACAACTTCTCAGAACCCACCCCCTGGGGGGATCATCTACACTCTAAATTCCCCTTTGTCTCCTCTGACAAAGGCACACTTTCTGGATGAGGGTTCTCTGAGCTGCACCCACCCTGGCTCCTGAGACAAAGTTGCCCCACCCTGCTGTGGCCATACAATGCCCCAAGGTGATAACAGGCTCCTGGGAACAGCTGCAGGGAGCAGGCAGCTGGACTGTCCCTTTCACAACCCCAAGCTCAAGCCTGACCCCCACTCTGGGACTCTGAATGCCCACCCCACCCCCCACCAGGATAATCCCCTGCCCTGCAGCCCCAAAAGCACACATTCATTCAACAACACATTTATTGGGCAGTTTTAATGTTCCCATGATGAGGAATCTGAGCCTGGGGAAGGCAAGTAACTTTCCTGTGAGGCATTTAGCACTTGCCAACCAAACACAAAAATAGGAAGCAATGCCTGCGCTCCTTGAGCATCTCACAGGAGGGTGTCAGAGACGTGCTGAATCCATGTGCCTAACAGAGTCCTCCTCATCCTAGTATATGGATGGATGGATGGATGAGCTAGGGAGAGCAACAGAGCTGCCCACACGCAGAGTGAAGAGTTTTCACAATAGAGGAAGGATTCCCTCCTTCCCACACACAGCCTCCTGCACCGCTCTTCATTTGGTTTAACAATTCCAGCCGCCTTTTTGATCTCTTCAGAGGGGACCAGCCCCCTGCCAGACACTGCAGGGCACTGCAGCAAACTCACCCTAGTTCCTGTCCCCAGCGACCTCACCTGTCCTCAGAATTGTCCCTATGGTTTCCTCTCATCTTTATGTCAGCACAGTCACCCAGGCTCAGGACAAATACCCTGTGCCCTCCTGAGAAGGTGTCAGAGAGACAGGCCAGTCACTCCCCATCTTCAGGCCTCAGTTTCCCCGTGTGAAGTGAGGGGTGTCCCAGCTCAGCCCCCCCTCTACATTCTATCACCTGGGTCACCTGTGACTAAATGAAAACTTGTCACCAGCCTCTAAAACCTAAATCCCCAGCAATCTGTCTTTCAGCCACCCACTTATCCTGGAACAGGGGCGGGAAACCCCCCATGGGCCTCTAACCCTCCAGAAGCAGCCCTCGGCCACTCTAGAAGGCCAGCCTGAGGCTATTTACACGAGTGAATCAGATGCAGGAAGACTAAAGGTCTTTGGGGAGCACAAAGAAGGGTGGCCCAAGGCCAGCCAAGCAGGGTGTGGCTGGGCCTTCACAGGGTTGCAGCCACCAAGAATGGTCTGGACTGAGTCACTCTCCTTATCTGGCCCTGAGGAGGAGGGCTGCTCCTTGCAGGGGGAAGGGGCAGATTGGCCAGATAGTTGCTCTGCACACCAAGCCTCCGCAGGCATCTCTGTGTTTGCAGCCTCATAGGAAGGTCTGGGAAAGGATTTATGTTAGGAAACAAAGAACAGGACCAATAATTCCACCCCAAGAATTAAGGTGTTCTGAACTTCCTAAACTTTAGAGGAGTCTCCTACCCCAGGGCCATGACAATAAGAAGAAAAGAAGAACTGACTACTGTGGGTAGTACCCATTTGCACAGCCTTTACAGCCGGAGGGTCAGATTCTGCCCCCCACCTCCCTTCTTCTTTTGCGGCTGGCCCATTCAAGGATCGAACCCTGGACCTTGGTGTGAGCAGCACCACACTCTAACCAAGTGAGCTCACTGGCCCACCCCAAAGATCAGATTCTGGCTCATAACCTCTTGACCCTCAGCCCCATGGCCTGGGGTCCTGAGCGTGACAGAGGCTCTGCTTTCCCTTCCAAGGAATTCCCAGCCGCAAAACAATTGGGTCCTTTCCCCACAAAAATCTTATGCCACCTCTAAGACTAGCCAGCCCGGGAAGAATACTTGGCCCTCTCTCTCTCTGACTGGAAACAGTGTCCAGCGATGGGGGTTTGGGCACTTCACTGATAGATCGAGAATTCCGGAGAACAGCCTGCACAGGCTGTCCTCCCCTGAGATGGAATTGAGGGGTCCGGCTACTGCTTCCGTTCGGTGAACAGACTGCCCACCACCAGGAGACTCCAGTCGACCTTTGGCTTCAGGAGGGCAGAGCCTGGGTGGAGGGGCTCTTCTGGAGTTCTGGGTCTGCAGAAGAAAGACTCACAGGGTCCAAAGTGATGAGAAGGGAATGTTAGCGCTCAAAAGGATCCCAGAGAGGATCGTGCCCAGCCTTCACCAGCTTGATTCTGCAAATCCCTAGCACCATGAAATCCTTGTGGGAAAAGAGATCCCTGTCAAATAAGATCAGAAACACTGCACGCTCTGCCTCCCTCCTGGAGATTCACAATGCGCAGTACCGGAGGCTCTCAAAACCTCAGTCCCTCATTTGTCAGATAGAGAGGATCATGATCGTGATCATGATGATACCTCTTGTTTTTCTTTTCAATTTATTTATTAATGCCATTTTTTTTTTGCATTCTAAGATGTTGTTGCAGAGCAGCTGGGTGTGATGCCTGTCTCATAGGTCGTTTCAGGGAATAAGTGTGATGCTTGTAAAGGGTTTATCACAGCGCCTGGAAACAGGAAGTACTCAAGCAATGGTATTATTGTTTTATTATGGAATGTTTTTCTTATTATATAGTATGTTGTGATAATTACGATTACAGGTATTATTATCTAAATTTGTTTAACTGGCATTTCCCAAATGTACTGGACCTGGGATCTTTCACCAGTTTGTATGTTGGGAGTTCATGCAGGCTGCTGTAACAAAATGCCTTACACTAGGTAACTTACAAACAACAGAAATGTATTGCTTACATTTCTGGGGGCTGGGACATCCAAGATCAAGGCACCAGCAGATTCAGTGTCTGGGGAGAGCTCATTCTCTGCTTCATAGATGGCACCTCTATGTCCTGTGTCCTCACGTGGCAGAAGGAGTGAACAAACTCCCTCAGGCCTCTTTTATAAGTACACTAATCCCATTCATAAGGGCTCCACCCTCATGACTTCATCCCCTCCCAAAAGGGCCCACCTCTTAACACTATCACATTGGGGATTAGGGTTCAACATATGAATTTGTTCATATATTGAACAAATGTTCAAAACAAACATTCAGACCATAGCATCTAGCAATACCTGTTAACAACCCACAAATTACAGGAAAAGCCAATCTAGCCCAAGGAAGCTCAGACAGGTAAAGTGACGTACCTGAGGTCACATGGCCAACTGAGGCAGAACTAGGATTAGTTTCAAAGTCCTGACTCTGAGGCTAAGGCTCTTTCTGCATCATCTACCTGGACACACACTAGAAGATTCCTACACTTGAGCAAATGCGGACAGTGTTCAGAGGGGAGTTTTCATCATCCCAGAAGAAATGGGATAGAGGTTGAAGACCACTGGGAAAAAGCTGGAGGTGAGCATCCTAGGCCCTGGGTAGAATGGAATGGTGAGATGATGACAATGGCAACAAGGACGAAGTGATAATGATGATGGAGGTGACAACGATACAGTGAATAATCACAGCAACTTTTAAACACTTGGTATACAGTATCTCAACTAATCCTGTGAGTTACATATTATTGTCCCCATTTTACAGTAAAGAAAACTGAGGCTCAAAAAGGTTAATGACTTGACCGAGCCAGGCAAGTAAACAGTGGGCCTGGTATTCAAACCCAGATCTTTTTAACTCCCTCAAGCCACAGTCCCAACCATCAATGCTGTCCCTCCTTTCACAGGATAGGGGTCAAGGTGTTTTCCTCCACTGGGCTGGATACTGTCACCTGCCAAAGTCCTAACTTGCCTTTCCTGCTCCAAACCACAATTATTTGGTCAGTCCGTGGGCCATTCAAGCAAGGTTGTCCAAAGTTCAGCATAGCAGAGGAGACAGCGCAGGTATATGAACACAGCAGAATTCACAAGCTGGGGCAGAGAGAAGTAAAGTGTGGAAGATCTCATGAACTTGCCTGTTGTGTAAACTAGCACCCCATCGCCTAGACACCATCCCCTTCTCCAGGCACCATCAGCACAAAGAGCTCGACGTACTTTCCTCACCCACTGCCCCTTTCAACCAACATGCACGAAGCCTCTTCTGTTTATTTGCCAGGCATGTTGTTAGTTGCTAGGATACAGAAATAAATGCAAACTTTTCCTGCCTCTAAGAGGCTGACAGTCTGGAGGTTTATAGAGACATATTGGTTTTGATGAAATGTGGTAGATTGAACATCTATATTAATTTTTGCTCCTTCCTAAGACCCCGTGATCTTAGTTAAAGAATATTTAAAGAGAATTAAAAAAGAGAGACAGTAGAAGATGAGAAATGGCAACAAAAAATTTTAAGGTCAAAAATGGTAACATAGCAGACATAGAAAACAGAAGCCTAAGGTTTGGGCGTGTAGGAAAAGGGCAGAAAAGGGTAGCCAGGACACCCAAGAGAAGCAAACAATCCTCAGCACATGTTCCAGAAAAGCTCGGGAACCGGGGGCACCAGCTACCTTGACGGGAGACATGGCAGATAGAACCGTGAACAGGGCTGGCTGGAAGTTTCTATCAAGGGCAGCAGGCCTCTCTCGCAGATCCCTACCAACCAACACAGAAGGTGATTACCTCTCCCCAATCCAGGAGACAGTGGGAGATTTACTTTTCCCCATTAAATTGGCAAAATTACAAAGTTTGATAATATAAAGTGTTAGGGAAGCTATGGGCAAGTGAACCCCCTCAAACATGTTGGCAGGAGGTGAGTTGTAGAGGGTGCTTCAGAAAGTTCAGGGAAGGGCCGGCCCGGTGGCGCACTGGAGAGTGCGCCGCTTGGGAGCACGGCAGCCCTCCCGCCGAGGGCTCAGATCCCATGTGGAGACCGGTTCCCACTCACTGGCTGAGCGCGGTGCGGGCGCAACACCGAGGGTTACGATCCCGTTGCGGTCAGTAAAAAAGACAAAAAGGAAAAAAAAAAAAAAGTTCAGGGAAAGATTAGTATTATCTTTTAATTCTATTTTCCACGAACTGTTAAAGTACCTTGTAGCAGCCACTTTGCAGGGGTATCTACCATTAAAAAAAAAAAGTTCACACAGCCCGGAGCCACCAGTTCCACTCCTCATAGTCACCCCAGAGAATGCTTTGCTCATGCACTCAGGAAGGTGTCTAAAGAGATGCTCTTTGAAGCACTTTTTGTAATAGTGGAGAGACAGAAACAATCACTACTTGGGTGGGAGAGGGGGTTAAGTCAACTATGCGACATTCATGCTGTGGAGGACTGGAAGCGGAACCTAAGCAGAATGAGTAATGTCAACACACAGTGACATAAAAACCCTAAAGAGCCAGTTGTTGGGACAATGAAGGCAGTGGGGGAGCAATACACATAACAGGATGTGGTCACGTGGACAGGCACTTAAAAGATGACTTATTTCTGCAGGTGGCTGTGAACGTGTGTGTGAAGACGTAGCTACATGCAAGGAAACGCAGCAGACTGACAAGAGAGGTTTCCTTTACGGAGCCTAGGGAAGCCTAAGCTTGATATCTACGGCTTTAATTTCTACAAGAATGTATCTATGCATTACCCGTTAAATAAAAATAGATGATTTCTTAGGAAACACTGTCTGGTGGACATTTGGAACTAACAATTTCACATAGTAAATACCGTCCTCCCTCCCCACACGCACCTCTGACATCACTGTCCGCTCATCCGCTGGGAGAGGAGAGAGGAAAAGCAGATGTGGGGAGAAGAGAGAGCCCAGGAAAGGTGTCTGTGTTCCAGCCCCCACCCCTGGGTCCTTCGGGCGGGCTTTACCTGGGAATAGAAGGCGGCGGAACTTTGCAAGAGTCTGGGAACAACGAGGTCTCCTTCAGCCCTGGGTGACTTAAAACTGAGCCCCTCCCACTCCGGCTCCCCAAGAATCAGCAGCTTTGGGAGCATCTGGGGTCAGCCCCCTGGGTGTTCTCACACCAGACAGCGAGCCCCTCCTGGGTTGGGGCTGGCGCTGAGTGTACCCTACTTGGCCCTACAGCCAGCAACCACCTCGTCAGCATATGGGAGGCATTCCTTTGGGGACTTTCTGAAATAACTGGGGGATTTTTTAGGAGTGCTGGAGCGGGTAGCCACTGTGTATTGCTAGGACTATTGAGTCAGTAGGCATTTAGGCCTCAAACCAATCAATATAATCAAATGTGTAGATGCTGAGAGTTACATCTGGGGCGTGGCAGGTGGCTGGGGCAGGATGGCCCCAGTGTTGTTCCTCTTCGAGTCCTCAGGGCAGGAAAAACCAGCCTGACCTGAACTGGGGCAGATCATGGGGGAGGGGTTGGGGGAGGGGAAAGAGGGCTGAGTCCTTTGTCCAGGAAAGTGGGGGAAGGGAGAGGATTTGCTTTCCCCAGGTGCCACATGCCACACCCTGGAAGACCAGGAACTGACTTCCCCCACCTCCCACTCCTGGATGATGTACGTGAGGAGGCTCAGGCCCCTCTCCACACAGGGAGGCCCCCCAGGACTCAGCCAGCGGTGTCTCTCTCTGCCTCTGCCCTCCCCAAGCCACAGCACCCGGACTGGGGCATGGAGAGAATCAGACACAGGACAGAGCGAAAGACAAATGTCCCAGTGCCTGCCCTGATTTTCTAGAGCCCATGAGAGGGCATCTGGGTGGCCTCTGCACCTTCCCTCGGTGGCTGACTTCCCAAACCTGCTCTGCCCTGCTCAGCACACTTAAGATCTCTCCATCTCAAAACTTATCTAATCCAGGGCTGGCTGGCTACTCAGTTGGTCAGAGCAGGGTGCTGACACCACCAGGGCTGAGAGCCAGCGCCTGGACCATCCTCCCCGCCCACCTGCCTCTTCCCTTTACCTGGATGGCAGTAATGCTAGGTGGTCTCCGCTTGGGCCACACTCACTCAGGCTGGGTCAGTGTTCCCATCGCCACCTCCCACAGCAGCCTGGACTGGCCCCCAAACACACCGCAGCTCTGTCTCCACAAACTGTCTCCCCAGCTAAACTTAGAGCTTCACCACTGTAGGTAGCCCCAGGGCTGACTCCAGCGCTAGTAAATGTTAAATGATTATTTGCTAGAACAGAGGAAAAAAGAGAAGTCCTTTTGTTTTTTTATTCAACAGATAGTGTTACAGCGCACCCTCCATGTGCCAGGCACCTTCTACACTCTGGGCTTCTAGAACAGAACAGTGGAAAGCTCCCTGCCTTCCTGGGGCATTCATTCCGGTAGGGGAGTGAGGGGTCCATGGGGTGGACAAAGCGGGGTGGGGGCGTGTGAAGGGCTGTCAGCGGGGGAGGTCTTGAGGGGGTGGTCAGGGAGACAGGCCTAGTGGCTAAGAGGGGTGGGCCGAGGGGGGCGTCTGCCGGGGTCGAGCCCAGAGGAGGCTGGGCCACAGCACACAGGGGTCTGCCGTCTAATAAGGAGCTGGACTTCATCTTGAGAGAAATGGGGCTTTGAGCAATTGTGCTGGGATCCCCGGCAGCTCTAGGGAGTAGATTGTGGGGGCCTGGAGAGAAGCTGGAGATCTGATAAGATACTCTTACAACATCCAGGAGAGGTGCTGGGGGGTTGTTCTGGGGAGACATCGCAGGACTTGGGGAGCAGTGGCCTGGTGGGGGGTATCTTGAAAGCAGAGCCAGGCGGCTGAGCCGACAGCCTCACGTGGAACATGAGGGAAGGAGAGGTGGCTTTCACGGCTCCTAGTCTGAGGCCTGAGCCTGGCATTTGCACTGCAGGCAGAGGACTGGTCTGGGCCACAACTTACCCGATCGTCACCCCTGGGGTCCTCCTGGATCTGGTTTAGAAGGAGCCCTGGTAGAAGTAGGTTCTACTCACCAAGCCCTCACATGGCCCTCACCTCTGCCAGAGATGCCCACTGAGGAAGGGGGAAGGATGAAGGCTGTGTGCACCCGGGCCCTGCCCTCACGGAGCCCGCAGTCAGGGGTAGGGAGTAGGGAGGTGACTTCTGACTGGGACCTGCGTTTTCCAAATTCTCCATAAAGCGACAATGAACACGTGTAACCTCCACAGTCAGGCTGCGGGGAGGGTTGATGTATTTCCAAGTCTGACTCCTCACCGGCTGCAAGCTGGCAAGTGAGGCCTTGCAGAGTGGGGTGGGGTGGTCAGGTTAGCTGAGTTTCTTGGCCGGCCAGGCAGGAGGGGCAGGGGAGAAGGGACATCCCTAAGAGCAGCTGGAAGGAGCTTCAGAACTGCTCTGGAGGTAAAATGCTGGGCCCCAGCACTTCCTGGCTGCTCCCGGCTCCTCCGAGCTCCAGCCTGGGGCAGGATGAACATTCATCAGGCAGAAACCTCAGGGAATTCCACAGCTAAGTAGGCTGCCCGGAGCTGGGGACACCAGAGTTCTCGGTCTGGGGGCTGAGGGGGAGAGGCCCTTTGCCCAGAGAAAGAGCAGCCGATGCCTGACTCCATGACAAGGGCCTGGTATCTGAGGGGCATTTTCACTGGTGGACAGTCAATGGGAAGACACACACACCCCACCCGAAAGACACACACACACAGAGCATTAACAGAGGACAAAACCTCTCAGGCTCCCTTGGGCACCTCACTTCAATTCCAGGCAGGACCGACCCAATGTGATGCCAGCCCCAGCCCAAGGCCTTTCAGCTGTGCCAGCACCAGGGAGGGGCGGAGGATCAGCCAAGGAGCCCCAGTGCCAGGAAGCACCTCCTGCCCTCCACCGGCTCAGTCCTGCTGGACCCCGCCCTCCTCCAGTGGAATGTACTGGAGTTGGGGAAGGGGAGCTTCCTCTGCAGGTCTTGTCTGGGATTAGGGCTGGAGCCTGTGGGGTTGAGAAGATCCAGGAAAGATAGCAGTCCCCACTCAGTAAACAAACAGCTAGGCCCCTGGCACTCACAGCCAGACACATCTTCCAACAGGGAGATCTCTATCTGGGGTTCCAGAAGGAAGGGTTGGAGCTCAGGGAGGGGGAGGGGAGATTTGGGGAACCCTAAGCTTTTCTTTCCTGCCACGTCCATTTTACCTTGTCCCTGTCTTCACTGTGACCATTAAGAAACAGCTGAAGCATCTTCTATAAGCCCAGCAAGATGCAGGTGTAGAAACCCTCTAGTCCTGGAGGTTCTTAAGCCTCACCTGCAGAGCCCTAAGCAAAGAAGTGGGAGCTGAGCAGGCTGCCGCTGACCTCCCATGCTCACACACGCCCCCACATTCTGACACTCTCGTGCTCAAACACATACACACGCTCACACACATGCATGCACACCTACTTGCACACGTACTCTCACGCTCACACTGACCTCCACACACCTCACACATTCACAGATACACACGTGTACACACACACACACACACACACACACACCACTCCTTCACCCTAAGCAGCCCTCACCAGTGTTACATACCCAGCTTTCTGTACAATTTTGCTTCAGCAAAGGGTTCTTCCTCTTCTAAAACTCAAAAACTGGTACTTTAGCCCAACTCTGTCAGTATATAGGTCAGAGAACTGAGATTGGAGTGGGGCCTCAGCCTCCTGAGGTCTCACAGCTGGCTTCCTGCTGAGCCAAGACCAGCAGGCAGGAGCCCTGGATCCAGGCTGTCTGTCCCGGAGGACAATCTGAGCTCAGGGAAGAGAAAGAGGTAAACACTGCAGGCTCCTGACAGGTGGCAGGCCAGGGTCAGAAGGCGTGCACAGAAGAGGGCTGCCAGAGCTCAGGGAGGAGGACACCCAGAGCGAGGGAGCAAGGCCTGGGGTGAAGAGGACAGCATCCTGGAGGAGGGTCCCCAAGCAGCCCCAGGGGGAGCTACAGGAAGCGGTGAAGGGAGTGAGGACATGGAGGTGGCAGATGGTAGGACGTCTCAGTAACAAAGAAGGAGCTTGTAAAAACATGCCAAATGTGTTGAGGACTTACTATGTGCCTGTGTTCAAGTGTGTGGCATACAGGAATTTGTTTAAGTCATCAGAGCTCCCCTATGCGTAGACACTGTTGATGTCCCCATTTTACTGACCGGGAAACTGAGGGCCACCTGCTTACGCTTAGTTTAGTAAGGAGCCAAGCTGAGATTGGAACGCGGGAGGACTTGCCCCTCACCGTGCGGTCTAACCACTATGCCGAAGGAGAATTGGGGAGCAGGGGCTGCAGAGCTGGTTAGAATCAGACAACCAAGGGCCTTGCAGGTCAGACTAGCTGATCTGATTTTTTTTTCCCCCTGCAGAAGCCAACAATGATTTTTGAGCCAGGAGGTGACACATGCAAAGCGTCAGATGAGTCAGACAGCCAGGTACAGAGCACTCTGAAGCTGGGAACACAAGGGCTGTCACCCAGCTCTGGTGTCCCATTCCACCCTTGCTCTGTCCTTCTGCCGCCCCCATAATCCTAGCCTTATCCCTTCAAGACCAAAGGACTGCAGCCGCCTCTCTTAGAGTTGATGGCAGGGCTCCCCAGCAACAGCTTTGATTAAACTCTCAGTGGCAGCCTGTTCACTATAGCAGCTCCTCTCAGCATATGGTCCTTAGACCCCCTGGGACAGAACAACTGGGCAGGGAGCTTGTTTAAAATACTGATTCCAGGGTTCCACCCCAGGGTTACTGAATCAACTCATCAACTCTTTGAGTAAACCTGCGTTTTTTTTTTTTTTAAAGATGACCGGTAAGGGAATCTTAACCCTTGACTTGGTGTTGTCAGCACCACGCTCAGCCAGTGAGCAACCAGCCATCCCTATATGGGATCCGAACCCGGGGCCTTGGTGTTATCAGCACCACACTCTCCCGAGTGAGCCACGGGCCGGCCCTAAACCTGCGTTTTTAATAAGTTTGAATTTTTAATAAGCTCCCCGGGTGATTCTGAGGCTCACTAAAGTTTGAGAACCACTGGCCCAAAGCATGAGAACCATTGAACATGTCTGTTGAAACAATGCAAGAGGTATGATAGAGAGGTAAAGCAGCCAGAAAAAGTCCCCTGCAGCTAGCAGGGGAAGGCCATGTGAGCACCGTGCTTAAAGTATAAAGACCCAGTTTTGCTGCTTTCTATCCAGGTGACCTTGAACTCAGGATATCAAAGCCTCACTTTGTCCAGGTGCCAAGAACTGTAAGGTCTGAGATCTTACTCTTTTTGCAGACTAACAAGTTATTTTGCCAGTTTTATGGATGTTGGCCGAAGACACGAGACCCCTGGGTCAGAGACAAAGAATTTTATTACCGACAGCACAGAAAGAAATGTGAACTTCATGTGTGCATTGATTCCTCTTGTCCCCAGGTACCATAGGGACAATGCAAAGCTTGACCCAGGTGGATGCCACATACACAGTGTACTTTGCATCACAGCTGAGGAGTCCCCACCTGTAGGAAACCAAATCTTTTATTATGGGCTGCAAGCAAACTTGTCTGATCTTTGCTCTGGAGAGAAATATCATCATTATTACACAACACAGTAAAATACCTACCTCTTCTCTCGAGGGAGATGCTATCTCTGTCTTCTGAAGCAGTTAACTACTACACCATCCTTCAAAAGATAGACCAAAACAAAAACTGCCAGTGCCTCTAGTTGCAAGACATGCAGAAATGCAAGAGATCCATAGAGACATGCCTCCCAGTACGAATGGGAACATCACACTCACCTCACGTGGAAGTTGTAAGCCTTCAGTCAATGTGAGTAAAAGTTGCGAGGAATACAAGGGATAATTACAGAAGAGATAAGACAAGTAGGGCAAATAACTAGAGTCAAAGGCAGAAAGTGATCAACAGGGAGCGTTTCACGACACACCTTGTAGGAACAACAAGATAGGAAAATATTTACAATCCATTTCGTGGCCCAATGGCTAATATCCTTAAGACATATCAAGGGTTCCTTCAAATAACTAAGAGACCAGCACCCTAGGAGGAAAAAGGGCAAATAATATGAGTGAACAGCTCCTGGAAGAGGACTTACGAGTTGCACTTAGACACATGAAAATGTTCCGCCGCATTCACAGTAAGACAAATGCAAACACAGACTACCACGAAATCCCGCTGTTGATGTGTCAGATTGGTAAAGATGAGAAGCATGACTTACTGTCTGCTGGGAATATGGGGAACTGGATGCTCTGCCCGTTGCTGTTAGTGGTAAAATCAGTATAAACTATGAACAGTAATTTCCAATAATGCATCACAGTTTTAAATATAATTCTTTGGCGCATCAATTTCTCTACCACATATTTCTCTTTCAGGTGCACTTTTGCACATGTGCAAAATGACATGATGTACTAGGATGTTCACTGCAGCACTATTTATCGTAGCAAAAGACTGGAAGTGCCTAAATATCCATTATACGATAGCTCTGTGCAGAATACTGTGCAGTCACCAGAGAGAATGAGGCAGCGCTACGCAGCACTAACAGGAAAGGTGTTCAAAGTTTTTATCAAATGGAAAAGTCGGATGGCAGAGCAATGTATGCAGCTTGCTGCCGTTTCTCTGTGCTCCAGGGAACCACATGTACGCGTATATGGTCTGTAAGTGCATAGGGTATCTTCAGAAGGACACACAAGAAAGTGATAGGGATGCTTCTGGGAGCGGAGCTGGCAGACTGGATTTAAAGGATGGAAACAGACTAACATTTTGCTGTATATCCTCGGTAGCTTTTAAATTTCGTACTGTGTTATGTGTGTATTACCTCTTCGTACACACACACACACACACACACACACACACACACGAGGGTACTTCAGAAAGTACATGGAAAGATTTGTATTATTTATTAATTCCACTTTTTTAACCGTTTTATAGTGCCCTCGTATATATATTTGCAGAAAAACAAACTGGAGTGTTCAGATCTACCAAGAAATGTGGACAGGGCTGGGGCCCCAGGCCTGGGCCCAGTGAGAACTATAGCCTCAGCCCCTCTGGATCTGGTGGCTGTAGGTGGCCTCCATTCTTTGCCCTAAGCCATGCCCAGGAAGCACTGTTCATTCCCTCGTACCCTCACGTGCCGGGCATGTCCTCTGAGCCAGGCCCTGAGCCAGGGGACCGGAGTGGGGGAGCAAAATACAGAGAGGAAATAGACCCAGACCCAGCCCCTAGCTAGCTCCCCCCAGGGTGGAAGAGGTGGTGTGGGGCAGGGAAAGATCTGCACAAATAACCATGAAACAGAGGCTGAGCAGCAGAGCGCAACAGTTAAGATTAGCAGGTGATGGTGCGGCGAGGCAGTGACGGCCTTGGCCTTTGAAATGAGCCACGCCCAGGTCTGAGGGGCACTCATTAGCCAGGCCCAGTTATTTAAGCTCCCCAGGCTTCAGCTTTCTCCCTGTAAAATGTGGACGATAACCTCTCTGAGCGTGGCAGGGATTCAGAGGACTTGAGGCTGGGGGAGGCAGGGGAGGGGAGATGTACTGGCTCTGAGCCTGCCAGCAGTGGGGGCCCATGGGTGGGAGGGGGACAGGGCTGACCACCACTGAGGGGACAGTTACAAGGGTCTGACTCACGTGGTGCCTGAATGAAGCAGTGCTGAGGCCTGGAGAGGAGGAGCTGGATGTGAGAGGAATGAACACTAACCAGCAATGCTCGCTGTTCACCCAGCATCCAGCTGGCCCACCCCAGTCCCCCACCCCTCAGGGGCCAACATTCACCAGTCAACCTTGGAGGCCAACTGCGTTTAAGGCGCTGGCCCTGTCAACACAATCTTTCCAACCCTGTTCCCCAAAACCACACCTTCCCGCAACCACACACAGGTGCTGGCAGCTGCTGTGCATGTCCTCATTCCCCTACCTCTGCTTGGGCTGCCCCTCCACCTGCAGCGCCCTTCCCCTGGGCTATCACATGTCCCAACCCTGCCCCATCTCCAGTGCCACCTGTGGTAGGCAGAGTAATGGTCCTCCAAAGATGTGCATGTCCCATCCCCGGAAACTGTGAACATGTACACGGCAAAGGGGACTATGTAGACATGACTAAATTAAGGACCTTGAGATGGGACATAGATTATCCTGGAGTATCTGGTTGAGTCCAAGGCAGCTGAGGTCAAGAGAGGAGATGTGACGATGGAAACAGGGGTCAGAGTGGTGCATTTTGAAGGGGCCACAAGCCAAGGAATGCAGGCGGCCTCCAGAAACTGGGAACGGCAGGGAAACTGATTCAGCCCCAGAGCCTCTAGAAGGAGCACGTTTCTGTCAACACCTTGATTTTAACCCAGAAGACCCATTTCAGACTTCTGCCTTCCAGAGCTATGATAGTAAGTTTGTGTTGTTTTAAACCACTAAGTCTGTGCTAACTTGTGACAGCAGTAACAGGACACTAGTACACTGCCCTTCCTTAAGGCCTCTGTGATCCCTGGCACGCTCCCCACCCAACAGCCCCAGCTCCCTCCTGCTCTGAGTCCCTCTGGTGCTTCACCTGAACCTCCCCTGGGCACATTCCTCTCCTGGTCCCTATCCCCTGCTTCTCCTGTCCACACCTCTGGAAAAAGTCCCCTACAGTCCACACAGTTAACCCTGAGAATCCATCACATCCTGCAGGAGCCCAATGGATGCAGGTGTGGCTGGAAGTCTGAGCAGATGGACAGCTGCAAGGTGCTGGTGCATGGATGGACACTGCCTCGGTCTGTCTGTCTGTCCTTGTGGTAACCCCACGGGAGCTGGCTGGGAGAGGCACCCAGAGCATTCTCCTCTGTCCCCAGTGACATGGGCAGGAAGGAAAGCCTCAGCACTGGGAGGAGAGCAGGAGGGGGTGGCAAGCAGCCAGACTTTCACCTCAGCTCTCCTCAGGTTCTCTGGACTCCACTCCCCACACGACAGGTCTCCTTCAGCCCACCCCACGCCTGAGGAGCACAGGGCAGGACGGAGGCCTGCAATGGGGAGCTGGCGGGGGCCACGCCCTTGCCTCCTCCTGCAGGGCCGCCTCCCTGCCCGGTTTGTCTGTGCCTGGTGCTGCCAGCCCTGGCCCAGCCCCCACACTTCTTCCTCTTCACACCGCAGTCTGAGCTGGTGAGTGACTCATCTCACATCCCTCCTGCCCTGTCCCTGACTCTCCAGACCCTGCACTGGCCCCATCTCTGCACAAGCTCCTGGCAGCCTGACCACCCCACACTCTGCACCACAGTCCAGGGAAGCTCATCCTGCCTCAAGGAGGAATGGCAGGTCTCAGGTTCCCAGCCCGGACCCCCATGGAGGCGACTGTACAGAAGACAGGGCCCCGTGGCCCCCACATCTACAACACTGGCTCCCTAGATCTATCTCTTTACATGTAGTATGTCCACTCCTAACAATAACCTCCCAAGGGAGATGACCCCCACCCATTTTACAGATGAGGAAAGCAAGGCTCAGAGAGGTTAAGTGACATGCCTAAGGCTCCATGGGCAGGTAGTAGTGAGGCTGACTCCAAAGTCCTCCTGCCTTCCCCTTGTGCAGGAAAGAGTCGCAGATTGAAAGTCCAAAGCCCGTGAGTCCCTGCCCTGTCTTTTATCAGTGGTTGGCCTTGGGCAAGTGCCTCAGCCTCTCTGAAACTGTTTGCCAATCTGTAACAGGGGCAATGATCCTGCCCTGCCCACTTCACCGGGCATTCACAGGCTCTGTGAGAAGAGACAGCATCTGCAAAGTGTAGTTTGGTGGAAGGGGTATGCGATGCATCACGGGTCTGGCATCGGAGCCCTGGAGAGAGGTGGTGATGTCCACTTTGAGGCCAGCCTCAGCTCCAGACAGGGCAGGCTGCTGGCCACAGGGCCCCGCCTGAGCATGCGCCGCAGGCCGGCGACAGCTCCCTTTGTCCTCCGCCTGTAGAACTCCCCCTTCTCCGCCCACCCCCGCCGGGGCAGGAGGTGCGCAGGGCCCCGCCAGCTCAGAGCCACAGCGCCCCCTGGGGGCCACAGGGGACTCACTACCCCGCCGCCTCTTTCCACACCCCTGATCCAGCCCAATGCTGAGTGGAGAGGAAGGGTCCGAGGGAGCCTGTCTGGGCAAGGGCAGGCCCCACACTGCACATGCTCCCTGGCCGCCCTATGGCACAGGGGCATTACACTGAGAGTTCTACGAGAGAGAGACTCCCAGGAGGGCTAGACGTTCAAAGACCTGGATTCTACCTGTGCGGCCCTGGGCATGTGTCTTTCCCTCTCTGCGCAACAAAAGAGTGAAGAAGGCCCCCTCTCTAAGGGAAGAGAGCTCCCCTCCCAGCTCTAAAATTGTAGTTTATCTGACGCTGTTTCCTGGTGTGTAGAACGACCGCAAGGGGCCGCTGCAGCCACATCTGTGAAGGAAACTGGAGCTGAGGGAAGCCGTCCACACCTGCCCAAGTACCTGCCCCCTGCAACTGGGCCAGCAGCCCAGCCTCCTGCCTCTGGGTACCAGGTCTGCTAGAATCACAATGCAGCCCAAACATTTAAAAACTTCTCAGAATATGACAGTCCCTTCAATTTGCAGTTCTACCGAGGGTAGAGTTTAGTGGGATCCTCAGGAGATAGAGCTGTGCATAGCTAGGCAAACCAGGAGCATATTTCCAGTGAAACGTAGGAACATCACTAAATCCCTGCAAGGGGGCTAAGTGACCTCTTGCCAGCCTTGGAGTCCCTTGCATGTGGGCTCAAATCTAGACTCTTTCCACCCCCCACCAGCTGTCTGTCTTTAGACACGTCACTGAACCTCTCTGAACCTTGGCTTCTCCCACCTCATGGGAAGGGGACATTCTGGAGCAGAGGTCAGTTTTGGTCTGGGGGGTCTCCACTAAGCCCTCCCTCCTCCCAGCATTTGCCCTACACAGATAGGAAATGTGGGCATAGACAGGGGGGCCACAGCAGCCTCTGAGCAACTCCCAGATCACAGTAGAAATTTGATGTTAGAAGGTTCCACAGCCTGGGGAAAGTTGATTATATAAATTAGGTCGTCCTTGTCATACAGTAAATCAGAGTCAAGGGGCCAGGTGGAAAAAGCTCTTGGAGCACATAGCACCGACTCCAAGAATTTTCCAGAAGCCCAGCTGTTGAAGCAACGTGCTGTAACCGAAGACCATTTTTACTTAGTAGCTCCTAAAACAAATGTCATTGACTCTAAGACTAGTTTTGCCTACTGCCATCACTCACCAATCAAAGCCTGCCAACTCTCAAAAACTTCACTAGTGCCACTGAGCTTTCCAAACAATACATAGCATTTCTCTTTCTAATAAAATTCCCAAATCTTCCTTTGTTCTTTGGACATACCAAAGACCACCCCAGTCTATGTGTTTGCCCCGAATTGCAATTCTGTGATTCCCAAATAAAATATTTTGTTTAGAGATTCATGTCTGTATTTTATTTGGCTATGACAGCTTGAACCCAGAAACCTTCATGGATCCCACCTCCCCGCATGGCGTTCAAAACCCTTCACCAGGATCTGGCCCTGCTGACCTCTCCAGCTCCAACCTTCGCACTCTTTCCTTCCCACCATTCCGAACTTCTCTTGGTTTCCTGAGTGTGCCAGACTTGCTCTTCCCTCCAGGCCTCTGCATATGCGTCCCCACCAGCCATCCGACCTCCACCAGCACCGTCCCTTTTTTCCTGTCCCACCTGCTTCTCCCTAGCCCTCTTCCTGGTCCTCCCCAAGCCCAGACTGGCCCTGCTCTGAGCTCCCCCACCTGTGTACATTTCCATCACAGCCCTCAGCTCACAGGTTTCTGTTTAACTTCTGTCCCTGGTAGGAGGTGAGGCCCATGGGGCAGGGATCATGTGCTCACTGAGTATTTGTTGACTGCATGAGTAACCTAGGAAAGGGGCTAAGGTGCCGGTGTGGATTTGCAGGTGGGAGTAGCACTGGAGACAGGTATTGTCTTCCTCTACCCTTCACCCCATAAGCTTGACTCTATCTAGTAGCTTGACAGGTTCTGAATACTTCTTGTTCAGTTCCATAAAGTCTTCCCGGGGCTTGCCAAACTTTTCCTCTGAAAATTCTGAAGTATTTCAGGTGTGAGCAAAAAGAGAAGAGAATCAAGAGAAGGGCAAAGAGGACTTGGTTATTTTAATATTTGGACCTAACAGAAAACTAGAACAGCTTTCTGCCATATGACCCAGCTATGCCACTGCTGGGAATATACCCAGAGGAATGGAAATCATCAAGTCGAAGGTATACCTGTTCCCCAATGTTCATTGCAGCACTCTTTACAATAGCCAAGAGTTGGAACCAGCCCAAATGTCCATCATCAGATGAGTGGATACGGAAAATGTGGTATATCTACACAATGGAATACTACTCAGCTATAAAAACGAATGAAATACTGCCATTTGCAACAACATGGATGGACCTTGAGAGAATAATATTGAGTGAAACGAGTCAGACAGAGAAAAAGAAATACCACATGTTCTCACTCATCGGAGGGAGCTAAAAAACAAATCATTCAACACGACCAAGTGGGATTCATCCCAGGGAAAC
>NW_007726769.1:38962-40005 GCF_000696425.1 Galeopterus variegatus
TGGAGGTTTTGGTAATGGGCCACAATAATCACCCACATTGTATATTGGCAAAATAAAATTAAGAAGAAATAAAGAAAAGAAAAGAAACACAAGATCTAAACAATACTCTACACCAATTGGACTTGGCAGATATCTACAGAACAAGTTGATTCAGCACAGTAGAAGGATACAAAATCAACACAGAAAAATCAGTAGCATTTCTATTCTCCAATAGTGAACATGCAAAATGGTCAATTTTAAAATTAACTCTTTAGCTAAGGTTGTTGAGTTGCAGAGTTGGTTGCATGGAGGTTTTCACACTGAGGAGTTACTCCAGAGCGATAGTCACCAAGTTAGTTGATTCCTAGAAATGACGGTACATGTATCTGTAGAGTGAACTGCTATGCAGCTGCTGAGTGGAAGGACGGAGATGTCTACGAAGGGATTTTCAGATACAGTGTGAAGTGAGAAATACAGTGTCTTGTAACAGAGAGATTGAAATAAGAAAATATCCATTTATCTACTCATTGTAGGAAAAAGAAAAGAAAAGCCTATAGACCAAGGAGTGTGGTTACCTATATGAGAAACAATTAACAGAGCTAAAAGACACCCAACAGAGTGGGAGAAAATATTTGCAAAATATACATCTGACAAAGGATTAATATCCAGAATATACAAGGAACTCAAACAACTTTACAAGAAAAAAACAAGCAACCCAATTAAAAAATGGGCAAAAGAGCTTAGTAGGCATTTCTCTAAGGAAGATATACGAATGACCAACAGACATATGAAAAAATGTTCAACATGACTCAGCATCCAGGAAATGCAAATCAAAACTACACTGAGATACCATCTCACCCCAGCTAGGATGTCTAAAATCCAGAAGACTTTGAACGATAAGGGCTGGCGAGGTTGTGGAGAAAAAGGAACTCTCATACATTGTTGGTGGGACTGCAAAACGGTGCAGCCTCTATGGAAAATGGTATGGAGGTTCCTCAAACAATTGCAGATAGATCTACCGTATGACCCAGCTATCCCACTGCTGGGAATATACCCAGAGGTCG
>NW_007726769.1:40855-49473 GCF_000696425.1 Galeopterus variegatus
ATATGGTGGGAGCTAAAAATAAATAAATAAATTCACACACAAAAAAAAAAAAAAACTGGGGGGGGGGGGAAGACATAACAACTACAGTTCCTTGAAGTTGATATGACAAACAAACAGAAAGGACATTGTTGGGTGGGAGGGAGGAGAGGGAGGAGGGAGGGAGGTTTCGGTAATGGGCCACCATAATCAACCACATTGTATATCAACAAAATAAAATTTTTTAAAAAATTATAAAATGGGCATAATAATCCCAGTTTCCTAGATTCAAATCCTGGCTCCACTGCTAAGGAGCTGTGTGATCGTGTATAAAATGAAAATATGAATAGCATCACGAGGTTGCTGTGAAGATTAAATAAGGGAATAGAGTCGTCCCTCGGTATCCATAGCGGATGAGTTCCAGGACCTCCCAAGGATAACAAAATCCACAGATGCACAAGTCCCTGATATAAAATGGTTTAGCATTTGCATATACCCAGTGCATATCCTCCCATATACTTTAAATCCTGTTTGGATTACTTATGATACCTAATACAATGTAAATGTTATGTAAATAGTTGTTTTATTTTATTGTGTAAGGAATAATGACAAGAAAAAAAGGCTGTACATGTTCAGTACAGACTCAATTTTTTTTCAAATATTTTCAGCCCATGCTCGGTTGAATCCACCAATGCAGAACCCATGGATGTGGATGGCCGACTGCATATGCAAAGTGCTTAGCATTGTGCCTGGCACATAGTGATTTCTCAATAAATATTAGTCCCTGCCCCTTCCTCTCATGGACAATTGTTCTTATTTCTGACCATGCAGCTCCTTTGAAAAGGAATTCTTCATCTGGTGTCTGTGCCTTCCCAATATAGAAGCCAGAAATTAGCCTTGCAGTCTCCCCTGCAGCTGGAGCACGCACGTGACCACGCTCCCCCCGTCGAACACATCACATAAGCCTGCAAGCTGGGACTACTAGAAGGAGGTGCCCCGTGGAATCAATTCTGGCAGGAATGACTGCAGACATCCAGCTCCTAGAAGCAGCAATGCCAGAGGTTTAGTGGTAGCATTAAGTGGGACAAGCCACCAAATCTGTGCCGGCACATGGTGCCAAGAGTGAGCCTTCCCCCGAGCCATACGCCTTCAAGCCTTGCTCTCGGGGAGTTCTTCCCGGAGGTTCTATGACTTAACTAACGTCCCTTAACAAACCGGCTTCAGAGTGTGAGTTCAGATCTTTGTAGGTAAAAACCCTGATGGATACAGGATCTAGTAACAGGAGGGACTGCTGCACAGAGACTTCTAAGGGATCTCTGCATGGATATCTGGCAGACATTGTAAATTCAGCATGTCCTAAACTGACTCCTCGTCTTAACCCCAGCCGCCTCTGCTAGCAGCCTTCCCATCTCGGTGGGTGACAATTCTGTCTTCCAGTTGCTCAGACAAAAGACTCAGAGACATCCTCGAGTCTTCTCTTTCTTTTACAGCACGGAGTCCTTCAAGAAACCCTGAGGGTGCCACCTGCAGATGATGGCCAGCATCCCACCACCTACAACCATCTCCACTCTGAGTGCCATGGCCTCTCCCCTGGATTACCTCCCTCCAAGCTGGTCTCTCTGCTTCTACCCTTGGCCCCTCAGCCTCTTATTAAGTGGCATGTCACTCCTCTGCTCAAAACCCTGTGTGTTAGTCATGATTATCAGTGTTAGCAGCTGTGACAGCCTCAAAATCTCATGGCTTAACACGATGCACATCTGTTTCTTGCTCACCTAAGACTGATGTGGTTGCTCCTGGTTGGGCAGCTCTCCTGAAGTCCCCCCTCCAAGCATTGAGCTCAGGCACCCAGGCTCCTCCTATCTCCTGGCATCTGCCTTTTCAGAGCCCTTTGTTTTCAGCCGTGCTATCTATGGCTCCCCATTTCACTGAGAGTAAAAACCAACTTCCTTAGAGTGCCCTACAAGGCCCAGCTTAATCCAGCTGCCCTTTCCTCTCTGACCTCATCTTCCACTACTTAGCTCCTTTCGCTCTGCTCCAGCTACACTGGCCTCCTTCCTCTTCTTTAATCACAGCAAAGACAATCTCACCTTAGGGTCTTACACACCTGAGCCTTATGTCTGAAATGATCTCCGGCCACATACCTGCTTGACTGCCTCCCTTGCTGTCAAGTCATTGCTTACATTTCAGCTTCCCCATGAGCCCACCGTTAGCCGCCCTATTAACATTGCAATCTTCTCCACCCTACCACGGCGCTCCAATCCGCCTTACCACTCCCTACATCTTTTTGCACTTAGCACCTTCAAGTATACTATCTATTTATTTATTTCATTTATTTTTACATTTATTGCTTTTCCCCCCTCCCCTTACCTACAATGTAAGCTATATACAAGCAGGAATCTTTCTCTCTTGTGTTCATTGACATATTCCAAGCACTTAGAATAGTGTCTGGCATAGAAGGGGCTTTATGCCACAGAGGTTATAGAACAAATGATATGAGAATCAGATTGGTTATCTGACCTAGATGGTCCTGAAGGTAGTGAAAATCCAGCTATTATTAGAATACGGGCCTCTAGAAGCCCATGGAACCCTAACTCAGTAGAAGTTGGCTAGTTTATTCTAACTGCAATGCAGAGCTTAGAGAAAGAGTTCAAAGTTCTAAATTCTTGACTCTGGCAAGCCAGAGGACCAGGGACTTCCCACAATTCTGCTAAAAAAAAAAAAAACATTTCTTCTTGTAGTTACAAAACTGAAGTAACTAATAAACTCAAAATTGAAATCTCCAAGCCACAGCATCAGTTGAAATCACAACCTTGCCCAGTCTTTTATATAAAAGTTGTTATATCAATCAGGAAAGAAAGGCACCCACAGAATTGCAACACAAAACGTGTTAGTGAGTTTAATTGACCCATAGTACCCAAACTCCAAGTTATATTCATGCTCCACCATACTACCCTTTGTTGCCTCCAAAATTATAAATAAGCCACGTCCCAGCATAGCTGGGGGAGGAGGTCAATTACAAAGTCAAAGCTTAGAGAAGAAGGTTTACACACTAGGTTTACGGCCATACCACTTTGAATGCGCCCAATCTTGTCCGATCTCAGAAGCTAAGCAGGGTCGGGCCTGGTTAGTATCTGGATGGGAGACCACCTGGGAATACACACTAGGAGAATTTCAAGATGTCGCTCATCTATATCAGAAATGTAAAGACTAGTTTCGGGGATGGATTCTAATTTTTGATCCAGCTGAATTAATCAATACAAAGGCATCCACCAGAGATTGGAAGTTCAGCTGCTTGACTATCTGGGAGTGGATCTAAAATGGTTGTTCAATTGGGTGACAGAAACTGAACTCAGTGGTGGCCTATTCAAAATAAAGTTGTTTCCAGAAAATCTTTGTTATAATAAAAAGGAAGGAATCCAACCATCTAGGTAGACAGGAATGTTGGAATGGAGTTACTGTGTGGAACCTGTTTACTTATTCCCCAGCTATGGGAGCCCAGAAGACACTAGACTCTGGCTATTAAGAAATACATAAACAAGGGGGAAAACCGCAAAGCTGAAGGTTAGAATAGTAAGCAAAGTGATAAAATCTGTATGATCTGTGAGGGTGGTCTATTGATCATGGGTGTCTAGGACCAAAATATATGGGCAGCCCACTAAGATCCTGACTCAATCGGGATTCAGTTTTAAGTAACAGAAAGCAATCTCACTTTTTTCACAGAAAGGAATTAATATAGGGCATTAGGGGCTTGCACAATCGTTAAAGCCTGAAGGAGCAGACTCCAGATTGGGCCTCTGGGAATAGGAGTTTGCAGTTCCCAGATTAATACCACAGTACTGGCCCCCAAGGGAATCCCTGGTCTGCCACAGTGAGAAAGCTTGGGAATCAGGAAGCCACCATATACCCTGTTGGATCCACACCAACAAAAAATGTATGACTTTCCCCTCTCCTCCTCTCTCCCCACTCAACTCATGACCCACAGAGTGCATCTGATCGGAAAAACCTAAACTGCACCTAGAGCCATAGCTAAGGGAGTCCAGAAAAAGATAGGTTTAAGACTACCAGCCTCTAGAATACAGGAAAGTTCACCATAAGGATGTTCAAACTAATATGAGCAAATCAGTCTTCCATATCTGCCACAGTTCACTGCCCCAACCCCCAACAAGAAAACGTCAGGTCAGGAAGAGGCCTGTCATGAACCCCCTGATGGAGAGTGACTGCCTTGATCCAATTCCAAAACCAGAATCAGCTCACAGACCCAGAGAATGTTGAATGAAGGGAAGGCCAGGTACCCTCGAGGAAAGACCCTACAATAACATGGCAAGCACATACTGACGTCTACCTCCCAACCTTCCTCAGAGGAACCTGGGGACATTTACAAGAATAGCTGTGTACTGAGGGAAGGAAAACACCCAGACTTCTGGGGATTATTGGACACTGGCTCCAAACCAATTCTACTCTCTGAAAATGCAGAACGATTCACCAGTTCTACTGGAATCTTATGTGAGTGTAGTTTATACCCATCATTTTGGTCACTGTTCTTTTCCAGGTAGATCTGAAAACTATATTTCCCCGCCTTCTTCGCCAGTAAGACGAGCCATGTGGTTTAGGGCCTACCCATCAGAGGCGCCCACGTGAGACTTACTTTAGAAGGAGTTACGTTAGAAAACGTGCTCCACTTGGGGCATCCGGTGCGCAGGCTCTGATGGAGCAGCACGGTTCCAGAGCCCAAGCGGTGGAGGCTGTTTCTCAGTTCAGGAGGCCACATGCTGACAGGGCAGTTTCATGGTCTTGGCAGAGGCAGCAGCTCCCGTGAAAGACCCACTGTGCTGCGTCATTTTGGGGGTTCTTGGAAATGCAGTCTAGATTCTGTTTCTCCAGCCCTCTTCATGATTCTTTTAGCTATCTAGAGCTCTTACAAATCCTTTACTTATTAGAATAGCCAGAGTAGCATTTGTTGGTACAGAAGATCAGGGAAAATGGAGTTTTGACCCAAGTCTGCATCTCATGAGCCCGGTGGTACCTGGACCCATCCTGTGGCTATTTCCCTGTCTGAAATGAAAAAGACATAGCTAGTAAATGGATCCCTGACCAAAGGAGTATTATTGTAGTGAGAAGGGCCAACAATACTACATCTCCAAGGGAATGACAGAGATTGGTGCCACATTAAGATCTGATAAATTTAGCATTGACTCTGGTTACTTCCCCATTTTCCTGTTTTCCCTGTGCAGAATATGGAAAGATATCAGAGAATAGACAATGAATTATTTTATAATTTATTGCATGGTTGTTCCAATAGCAATTGTTGATCCAGAATTGATCTAATTACTAGAAGAGATCACTACAGTCCCTGGCACCTGGTGTGAGAAATGCTTTTTTCTCTATCTCAATAAACAAAGAATATCAGAATATATTTGCCTTCACCTATAGAGAAAACAATCCATCTTTTCCAGAATGTGCAGAGAACCAGAGTTGGGGGATATGCAAACAGAAGCATTGTTCTAATAACACTCCGGGATCGCTCCAGGAAGACACCACTGCTGTCACAGCTGGCCACAGATACTGCAGCTCAAACTGATGACATTGGGCAATGCATGTCCCTGCCAGAACCACCACTACTGCTGTCTCAGTAAACTGTATGTCTCTGCCCAGCCCTGTTCCTGCCATAACAGATTCCACTCAGAGCTTCCTTTATATCCGAATCGAAGTCTTGTGTGGTGCCCCTGACTGGCAGAGCAGTCAGGTGCCCATGCCCTGGCTGCAAGGCAGGTAAGGAAAGCAAGTTTCTGGCTTCTCCCTTGGGAAGCCTCAGACTCAAGATGGAGAATTCCCCAAATAGAGGTAGAGAAAAGACATGAAATGGCAGATGAGAAAGACAGCAATTAGCAAGAGAAGAACCAGAGAAGAAAGTAACCAGTTGCACATTAACAGTGGAATTCTAGAGAATAGACCGCAAATTCATTGCTCAGGCATCTTGCTAGAGCCACCTCAGACCCAGAGACACGATTTTGCTCCCATCCCCATAAGTGTCAGGGTCTTGACTTTTCCTGAGCTTCTTTGTCACTTAGTGCCCTAAGAGTACCCTTACATAACTCCTCCCCACCCCCACATGATTTGAGCCAGCCAGCGGTGGTTTACGTTCTCCAAAGGTGGCCATGTAAACACATCCCACTGCCCATGCTGTTCTTCAGTGTGACATCGATACACCTCCATCTAGAGATGCAACCTGTATTTGTTTTCTATTCCTCCTTAACAAATCACTGCAAACTTAGCAGCTAAAAACAGCACCCATATATGAGCTGACAGTTCTGTAGGTGTGACTGGTTTCTCTAGGCAGAATATCACAAGGCTGAAATCAAGATGTTGGCCAGGCTGAGTTCTCATCTCAGGGATCTGAGGGGGAAAAAATCTGCTTCCAAACTCTTTCTTGATCTTGGAAAAAAATCTGTTCCTTGCAGCTGGAGGACTCAGATCCTCTTTTCCTTGATGGCTCTCAGCTCCGAGAGGCGACCCATGTTCCTTGCTACATGGTCCCCTTCATCTTTAACCAGGAATGGCACATTGAAATTTTCTCATACTTCAAATCCAAGTTCTCCTGTGACCATCCGGAGAAGACTCTAGGTTTTTAAAGGGCTCTTGTGATTAGGTCAGGCCCACTGGATAATCTCCCTATCTTAAGGTCAACATATTTGAGAACTTAATCACCAAAATCCTTCACAACATTACCTAAGTTGGTGTTTGATCAAACAAGCGGGAGAAGGTATGTGTGCATCAGGGCTAGGAATCTTGAGAGATCACCTTAGAATTCTGCCAACCGAAAGGTCTTTGTTCCCTCCCTTAAATCTAGTCAGGCCTGTGACTACAGCAGAAGTGATACTGTGTGACGTCCAAGTCCAGGTGATACAGCAAAACAGCCTCTTTCTGTCTGTTTCTCACGTAAGATGTACATCTTGGGAGCCGCGATCCAGCATGTGAGAAGTCTGTACACCCCAAAGCTGCCCTGCTGGACGGATGACCTGGAGAGTCTCCACAGAAATAGAGAGAGATGCCTAAGGAGCCCCAGCTGGGCCAGACCTGTGAGTGAGCAAAACTTCAGATGGCTCCAGCCCCAGCCAGTGAGCCACAATGACACCGAGCCTAGCAGATGTCAAGACAGCCAAGCCCTGTCAAGACTGCAGATTCATGAGCAAAATAAATGTTGTTTCAAGCCTCTAAGCTTTGGAGTGACTTAATATGCAGCCACAGTATCCTATACATAGGCTGAGGGGGTTGTCTGTCCCCCCGCGCCTCTACTAGGGCCTCTTCTCAGGCCAGGGCCACGTGGAAGCGCTGTGACTAACACCTGCCCTCGGTGCTGGGCAGCTACGTGCTCTGGCCCGACCTGGTGTGCTACCTGCACCTCAGCCGCGAGTTCCTGCGCGCCTGGCACAGTGGGCGAGACCCACGCTTCCACACCTGGTACAAGTAGCATGGCTGCAGCAACCAGTACCTGGTGACACACAAGCAGAGCCTGGAGGACATGCTGAAGAAGCACCAGTCACTGATGCGTGAGGGCCACCTGTGCGAGCAGGAGGTGCAGCCGCCCCCTCCTAAGTCGGCGACGGGTCCACGCGCCCTCGCAGTGCTGTCAGAGGAAGGAGGGCATCCCCTGAGCCTCCCTACCCACGCTGCCGCTGCGCCATCCTGCAGCCTGTGGGCGCCAGAGGGTAGAGGCCAGCCCAGGAGGCCCGTGGTGAGGCAGTGGAGGTGGCCTTCTGCTGGCCGGACACTAGCCACACCGCTCTCTTGTGACTGGTGGTCCGGAATGAGTCCAGCCCCCAAGGGGTGCCTGGTTGATCCAGTGACCGGTGGGGTTTGGGGCAGATGCCAGCACTTAGGCCCCAACTTCCATGCTGTGCCCAGGACTGGGGACCTCGGTAGCTATGCATATCGTCTCGCTCAGAAGCCTCTTGTCCTGGGTTTGGGAGACCCCTGGGGGTTTCCCGCGAATGTCCCATTCCAGGATCTGAGCCAGCATGAGCCTAGCCTGGCGCTGGGCTTTGGGTGTGAGGGCAGCACAGAAGCCCCACCCCCAGCCCGGAGCCCCTGGAGACTTGTTCTGGGGCTCACCATCCCCCTCGGAAACGGCTCTGCACAGAGCTGCGAACGGCTGCGAACTGACCTGAAGGCCCAGATGTTGCAAATTACGTGTTTTCATCCAAACGGCTTTTACCAGAATTACCGAAAAAATCGTCGTTGTTTATTCAGATAGATTATATAGTCTTTTGTGTCTCTCGTTGGTATCATTGGTCATGTATAAGTCTAAGATTTAACTTGGTTTCACATTAATTAGCTTTGATGGTATTAGTCTGTGTCTCCCTAGAGTGAATTTATGGTAAATTTAATGAGTGCCTGTGACTCATTTATAAATATTGCAATTTGTGTAGATAAGAGTTTAAGTTGGCAATGTGCAGGTCCCAGTGTTTTGTTTTGTTTTTTAAAAGATGACCGGTAAGGGGATCTTAACCCTTGACTTGGTGTTGTCAGCACCACGCTCAGCCAGTGAGCGAACCGGCCATCCCTATATGGGATCCGAACTCGTATAACTTCGTATAGTGTATGCTATACGAAGTTATTACGTGTACAGATATTAATTTTCCAAG
>NW_007726769.1:49499-69679 GCF_000696425.1 Galeopterus variegatus
TTTTTTTAAAAGATGACCGGTAAGGGGATCTTAACCCTTGACTTGGTGTTGTCAGCACCACGCTCAGCCAGTGAGCGAACCGGCCATCCCTATATGGGATCCGAACCCGGGGCCTTGGTGTTATCAGCACCGCCCTCTCCCGAGTGAGCCACGGGCCAGCCCCTAGGTCCCAGTGTTTTTTAAATTATTTTTTAAAAGACTTTTATATCCGAAATTGGAATGTGTGGGTCAATCTGTTTGTACAACTTGAGTCATCCACACCGCTCCTGCATTTGTGTTTAAACGTGGAAGAATTAAAATAAAATTAAAAAAAGAATCCTTGAAGAATATCGTTGGCTGCTGTCTTGTGGAGTTTTCCTTACTCTGCCTTGGGGCACCTTATCTGTGCCTATACATTTTACCATCTGTAACATCTTCAAAGCAAAAACCACATCATTTTTGCCTTGTTTCCCTCCACAGCTAACACATGATCTGCTAATAGACTATGATAGATTGTTTGCAAAAAATGGCCTCAATTATTACTCCCTGTATATTCATGCCTGTTGCCACGTGACATTCCCCTGCTCTTAAATTGGGGCTAGGTTGTTTTGGCTAATATGATGCAGCCAAACTGACAGCTCCGAGTCTAAGCCTCAGGATCTGGCACATTATCTTGGAACGCTTGCTCAAGACAGCTGACTGGAGGATGAGAGTCCTAGGGCCCATTCATCCCCGTTGCCCCAACCAGTGTCCAGTCAAGCCCCAGAGGCAGAGCCTCACTGACCTGCAGCTGACCACAGATGCATAAAACAACTGTCCAGTCTAAATTTCCAGCTGCAAAGTTATGAGCTAAATGACCGGTTATCATTTTAAGCCACTAGATTATGGGTTGCTTTGTTACCAGCAAAGGTTAACTGATAGAAAAGCAAACCGACACTTTTTATAGTGGATTCTCTGGTTCTCCCTCACCTCCTTTCTGTCCCCTCTTAATCACAAAGAACAAGTGGGTCAAATACCAAGTCTGATTTGCAGTAGGAAAGCTTTATTAGGAAGTCAGAATCAGGAGTGGGATCATCCCAGGCCAGAGAGAGGAAGGGAAGTCCCCTCAACTAAGCAGGGGAGGAACCCAGTGGGCAGCCAGAGGCACACATGCCGAATCAGTCCAGTCCCAAATGGGCACTGGGGCTCGCTGCCAGCTACTCCTGACGTCAGGATGCAATGAGCAGGCTTCATCTGGGTTTGCCTATCCAGCAAATGCTCAGCTGGGACTGGGCAGGGAAAGCAGACAGGGGCTCTAGTATCGCATGTAGTAGTAGCCTGTGGAGAGATGGAAGGGAGATGAATGAGAAGAGACGACTGAATGCAGGAGGCGGAGAGGCTGGGACTTGGAGAACGAGGGGGAAACGGGGTGCAAGGAGCCTGGAGCTCAGAGAGCTGGAGAATCCTGAGATGGAAGGAGCTTGGGGTCACCCAACCTAGCGGCCCCCACCCAATTCCTGCAGCAACCCTGGCAGATGCTCTTCCATTTCTGAGGATGGGAGCTCATGAGGCAGATCCCTCCACTATTTGATAGCTTTGTTAGTAAATTATTTGGATATTGAAACAAAGATGGCACCAGCCTCACCCCAAGCTGCACATCTGTGGCCCTGCAGTGCCCCTGGATGCACAAAACCACACCAGACACCCTATAGAAGGGCAGCTCCCAGGCACCCCAGGCTTCTCTGAGTGAAACATTCTCAGCCGTGTTACCCGGCCTTTTTCTATATTTCATATTAATTTTTTATTTTATAAAATTCTATGGGCATATGGGGAAGTTTTCCCAGACCTAGAGACCACCCCACCTGTGTGACTCTCCTATGTTTCAATTATTACATTCATGATATGGTCCTTTTGGCAACTACATCATGTTATGCATGTGCGAGCTGACCACTGATTAAAACCTCGGAAATGCTTTCAACCTGCACGGTTGCTGATCCTGGTCTCCCATCTTCACAATGGTTGAAAGTACTGGCTGTGGAGCCCCAAAGAGCTGAGTCCCTCATTTATAAACTATGTGACCTTGACAAAATTACATATTTTTGTAACCTCGTTTTCCTTAAAATGGGAATAATAATAAAACCTATCTCATAGGGTTTGGTGGAAAATATACAAGATAATGCACAATTTTCAACCCATCTCCTATACTACCGAGACTCAGGCCATGTGTAGATCAGGTCCCAGACTCATCTAAGGCTCTGTCGAAAATAATAATCAATTCAGAACCAAGGGCAGGTCTATGGTACCTCACTAGAGACTCCCCTAAAATCCAGTTCTGTTCAGAACATCTATTCCCCAGAGACGTTCAAGAAAGTGGGGAGGAAGAAGACAACAATCACAACAATTCCTTAAACTTGTTAAGACCAGTGAACAGATATGATGTAGTGGGGGGAGGAGGCTAGAGAGGGAAGGGGAAGAGGAACGGGTAAAGGGACATGAAAATCAACTACGATGTATATTGAGAAATTAAAATAAGACTTAAAATAAATAAATAAAACCTGTGGGGGGAGAAAAAGGGGGTGGTACCTTGACTCTCCCCCCACCACGTAGCCTAGAGTTGTTCCTCCGCCCCCCCCAATCCATAGCCTAGAATTGTCCCTTACCTTGTGTATCATCAAAGTCACCAGATTTTGAGGAAGAGGACTGGGACTGAGGTGACCTTCCACTTCCTCCTCCATAGTTGCCACCACTTCCTCCTCCAGATCCACTTTCTTCTTCACAGCTGCCACCACTTCCTCCTCCAGATCCACTTCCTCCTCCATAACCACCTCCACTTCCTCCCCTGGACTCACTTCCTCCACCTTGGCCACCACCACTTCCTCCTCCAGAACTACTTCCTCCCCCATAGCTGCCTCCACTTCCTCCCCTGGACCCACTTCCTCCACCATGGCCACCTCCACTTCCTCCTCCAGAGCTACTTCCTCCCCCATAGCTGCCTCCACTTCCTCCCCTGGACCCACTTCCTCCACCATGGCCACCTCCACTTCCTCCTCCAGAGCTACTTCCTCCCCCATAGCTGCCTCCACTTCCTCCCCTGGATCCTCTTCCATGACTGCCCCCACTTCCTCCTTGCCTCCCTCTGCCACCTCCAAAGCCAATTTGTCCAGCTCCAGAAGATTCACTGAGAAACAAAAAAACACAGAGATAAAATGACTGGCCCCATATACAAGGCTGGGCCTGGACAGAGGCAAGACCCAAATGTGAATCTTCCTGTCTACCTTCCTGGGACAGAGGACAGAGGACAGAGTGGGCTGGCACCAGAGCTGGGACTGTGAGGACTGCCCCTCCCTGGGCAGGGAGGTAACCCCTTCTCTCATTGTCATCATCCTCCTTTCCCGAAGCCCAAATGCCCTGAGGTCCCCCTGCAGGATGAAGAAGGCCTCCACCATCACACTCGTGCATACAAGGTCTTCCCCAGCTGCCTCCATGCAGAGGGACAAAAGTAGCATCAGAGGCCGGGGGTCCCACAGAATCCTGGGGCACCTACAAGTCTTCCTGGCCACCCTCAAGGAGGTGGCGGTAGGTCTCGATTTCCTTCACCAGCCGTATCTTGATGCTGAGCAGAAGGCTGTATTCCTGACTCTGGCACTCAATCTCCGCCCGGATCTCAGTGAGCTGTTCCTCCAGGTTACCGATCTGCCCCTGGATCTGCTGCAGCTGGCCACAGTAGTGGTTCTTAGTGTTTTCCAAGGCCTTCTCCAGGGCCGATTTCTAGGGGGCAGGAGGAGGCTTTAAGAGGGATGCTACACCATAGGGCTTCTCCTTCCCGCTCCTGGGGATCATTCAAAGCTTTTCTGTGGCCTGGCAGAGGGTCCACAGCAGAATTACCAACCTTGCTGAGCTGAGATTGCAGCTCAATCTCTAACTCCTGGACACTGTGCCAGAGGTGGGTCACCTCCTTAGTGTTGGACTCCATCTCCTTGCCACTCTTCGTCACCTGCTGCTCGATCTGGTCCATCTGCAAACCCAAAGGCTCAGTAAGGACCAGGCTGGGCCAGGAATTTCAGTGTACGAGGGTCTGTATCACCACCAGGATCTCAACCTCCAGGGCTAAGGCTGAGCCAAAGCCAAGGATAAGTGGTTCTGAATTCTGAGTCCCTCCAGCCATGTAGGGTTGTCCAGTTCTCTCAACATGACATTCCTTCTTAGCAAGGTTTCAAGACCTTTCGTGCTTCGTCCCCAAATCATTTTTCTGACTTTGTTTCAAACTGCCCCCACCTTCTAAACACATACACGTGCACACACATGCGTGCACACACACACTCACACACACACACTCACACACACTCACACACTCACACACACTCACACACTCACTCACACACACTCACACTCACACACTCACACTCACACACACTCACACACTCACACACACACACTCACACACACACACACACACACACTCACACACTCACACACACACACTCACACACACACACACACACACACACACACACTCACACACACACACTCACACACACTCACACACTCACACACACTCACACACTCACTCACACACACTCACACTCACACACTCACACTCACACACACTCACACACTCACACACACACACTCACACACACACACACACACACACACACACACTCTACAGACCACGTCTCTATGTGCCGGGCTCTACGATAGGCACTGGAGATCCGGGGAGGAAGGGAGCCATCGAGGGGCTCAGTGTCGTATGCGGCACACTGTGTCCCCCTAGTAGAGTCTTACATCACGTAGCATTACAGTACGTTATTCACGCTCTGCATTTGTTCGCAAACATCTAATAAACCGTGAGCTTCTCAAGGGCGGGAATCTTATTTGGCTCATCTCTGAGACTTCAGCACTTTACACAAACCCGACACCCAGAAGCTGCTCTATGCTTCCGTTTGTGTGCAGTGAGTGAAGACGGGCGGATGACAGCCGCGCCGAGAGACGGAGAGGTGGCAGAGTGGAGGGATGGGAGAAGACAGGGATGGGGTGGGGGAACTGAGGGACACACAGATGGAGGGACAGGAGCTTGAGTGAGCAACCATGCTGCTCACCTGAGACTCATACTGTTGTTCGATGTCCTTACGGTTCTTGGCAATGAGATGCTCATAGTCCTGGCGCATGTCATTGAGGATCTTGGTCAGATCTTTGCCAGGAGCAACATTCATCTCCACATTGACATCCCCAGTGTTCTTCCCAGTCAGCTGGCTCATCTCCTGCCAGGAAAGAAGGGAATACGAGCTCTATCAGGCCTCACGATCAGCTTAGCATAAGCACAGCCATGTTAACCGCTTCCTCACCCGGCTCCCTACCCGCTCCCTTTCTCTTAAGCAAAGCGCTTTTTCAGAAAAACTGGATTTTGTGAAGAACGGAATCTTGTGCAAAACAGGAAAACTGCAAAGCACCTACAAAGTGCTGGATGCTCAAAATAGCTACCAAACTCCTTTCCCTAATTCAAATCCTAGAAAACCTCTATTAGTTTGTACGGGGGCAGGAACTAACCTTTCAATCTCCCCTCCAGGTTTGCTGGAAATAAACTTCCTGACGTGGTAAGTGTTTGGCTCAGAGTCCTTTAGTCTCTTTGTCTCACCAACCTAACAAGGTCCGGGGGTGGGATCCTCTTCCCTACCTTTCAGCTTTCTCCCTCTGGCCCCCTCAACATGTTTCCTTACCGCGTCTGGTCCAAGTAGGCTCCCAACACATATGAGAGGAGAAAAAAATAACCACTCGCTACAAGCAAGAGGTGCTAAGAACCAAAAGAGGACACAGTCGTGAAGCCACAGCCCAGCCACCACCGTAGGCAGGTCTGTGGAGCAGCTAGGAGTGTCCTCAAAAGTGAGGGAGAGGGGGTCTCCCAGGCAGTGCTCTACAGCCCCCCGCTGTCACTGCACCGCTGCCCCTCCCCCTCCCCAACAAGCCTCTGCAGCCAGGACGCTACCTCCTGGTGATTCTTCTTGAGGGACATCAGCTCCTCCTGCAGAGTTTCATACTGCATCTCCAGGTCAGACTTTTCCATGGTCAGACTGTCCAGCACCTGCCGCAGGCCATTGACGTCAGCCTCCACCCCTTGCCGCAGGCTCTGCTCCATCTCTAACCTGCAGACCAGCAGGTAGGGGGTGATCGAGAGGGCACCAGGCCCTCCAGGGGCCTCCAGAGCACTGGGGGTGGGGTAAGGACTGATGACAGGAGAGGGAGAAGGGAGCAAGACTCACTTCACCCTGAAGTCATCCAGCGTCATGCGAGTGTTGTCGATGTCCAGGAGCCTTTTGTTATTGTCCACTGTCAGGTCCACAACCTGAAAGAAAGGAGACAGAATGAAGCCATGTTCCCCTGCTATGACCCACTGCTTGGAGGGGAGGAGGCAGGAGATGCCTGAGGGGTAGAAGATAGTTCCAACAGCTGGTACAGGGCACAGACCCCTCACAGCCTTCAGCAAGGATGTTCAGTGTGGCCTACACTTATTCATTCAACAAAATTTTGAAAGTCTACTGCAAAGGACACTGTGAGGTTTATATATCAGTGACATTCTCTTCCTCAAGAAGCCCACCATCAACTTCAAAGTCCAAAGTATCCTAAAAGAGTTCAAGGAAAGGAGAGATGGCTTATGGCTACGGGAGATGAAGAAAGACTTCAGAAAGGAGGTGGCGAGTGAACTGAGCCCTCACAGATGGCTGAGACTGCACATGGATACATAGATGGAAGAGGTTTGGGGCAGAAGAAATAGCTCACCCAGAGGCACGACGGTGTGAAAGCAAGGGGCGCGGGTGAGTACAGTAAGGAGCCAGACTGTGAGCTCCTCAGAGGGCAGAACCTGGGTCTGGTACGTGACTGTCTGCCCAGAGCAAAACCGAGGGTGGCCACTCACAAAACTGAGTGGATGAGTACATGGATAGATAGATGGACATGTGGATGGACGGATGGATGGATGGATGGATGGATGGATGGATGGATGGATGGATGGATGGATGGATGGATGGATGGATGGATGGATGGATGGATGGATGGATGGATGGATGGATGGATGGATGGATGGATGGATGGATGGATGGATGGATGGATGGATGGATGGATGGGATGAGAGGATGATGGATGGATGGATGGATGGATGATGGATGGATGATGGATGGATGATGGATGGATGGATGGATGATGGATGGATGGATGGATGGATGGATGGATGGATGGATGATGGATGGATGATGGATGGATGGATGGATGGATGATGGATGGATGGATGGATGGATGAGAGGATGATGGATGGATGGATGGATGGATGATGGATGATGGATGGATGATGGATGGATGGATGGATGGATGGATGATGATGGATGGATGGATGATGGATGGATGGATGGATGGATGGATGGATGGATGGATGGATGGACGGATGAGAGGATAGATGGCTTTCATCCCCAGAGTTCTAGATCCTTTCCATCATTTGAACAATCAGCATGTATATCTGGATCCAAAAAACCTGAAAAGATCAAGATAGGCCCCGATAGCAATTCAGGAGAAGTAGGAAGGGACTGACTTGGGACCAGGCCAAAAGGAGGCTCCACATCCAGTTCCAGCCTCACCCACATTGATCCAGGCCTCCTTCCTCCTCTCCCTAGACTGAAAGTTGGGGAAATGGACAGAAAAGCCCAGAGCACAGGCCAAAGTCCCAGCCCTGGAGCCCTCAGGAGCCAAACACAAGTTTGTTTCTGATGAAAATTTAAAGTTTCCAGAAGATAGAATCCCTGGCGTTTGTCTGAGCTTAGAGTCTAGCATCTTACCTTTTTGGAAGATAGAGCACGTAAATGAGTGTGTGAGAGAGAGAGAGAGACAGAAACAGAGAGAAAGACTGGAATTTCCAGGGCCTACCTGGTTCTTGAGACCCGCCAAGGTGTCGTAGTAAGAGGAGTAGTCCTTCTGGAAGATTCTGGGTCCTTTGTCGTCATACCACTCCTGGATCTTATTCTCCAGCTTGGCGTTGGCCTCCTCTAGCGCCTGCACTTTATCCATGTAGGAGGCCAGCCGGACGTTGAGGTCCTGCATGGTGGTCTTCTCATCAGCAGCCAGAATGCCACCGTCACTGCCTCCAGCACCACCACCAAAGCCACCTCCGAAGCCCCCAGAGCCACCAAAGCCTCCTCCAGAACCACCACCAAAACCCCCGGAACCTCCCCCAAAGCTACCACCAAAACTACCAGCACTAAAACCACCCCCAGAGCCTCCGCCATAGCTGGATCCAAAACTACTGCCCCCTCCGCCACCTCCCCTCCCACAGGCACGAGAGCTGCCCCCACCATAGCCACTGGAAGAGCTGAATCGGCCCCCTCCTCCACCAGCCCCTGAGGAGCTGAAGCGGCTGAAAGAAGACCTCGCGCTGCCCCCGCCACCCCCGTCGCCCCCGCGGCCCCAGTAGCTGGAGGAGAACTGTCTGCAAGTCATGGTGCTGTCCCCAGCTTGTGGGTAGGAAGCGGTGTAGGAGTGCTGCTGGCTCTGGAAGCCTGTCCCCAGGGCCGCCTACTTATACCCGGTGCTGAAGGTGGCACGCCTGGGTGTGCCCTCGGTCTGGGCCAGCCTCCCCTCACAGACTCAAAGGAGGTCGGGGATACGGGAGGCAGTCGGGCTGCCCCAGGCTCAGCGTCCTCTGGTGACTGCCCAGAGGGGGCCCAGCCCCTCTCCATTGTGTGGGGTAATTTGAGGATATTAGGCTGTCAGGGGCACCATAAATCAGCTCTGCTGCCAAGGGGGTGACCTAGATCCTGGAGTTTGGTCTCCAGCTGGCCCCAACAGCAGGCCTGAGACTGAGCCCTTCTAAGATAGAAACTCCCAGGAGAAGAGTCCCACCAAAGCCCAGTGTGGACTGGGCTGGGACTAGGTACAAAGGAGCCATTATAGAGGATGGGGGAGGCACAGCCCCTGCCTTCTTGTCGCCCCAATCTGATGGGAAACCAGTCCTCACTCTTGGGATCCTCAAGGTTGACTTGGGAGACAGAGGTTTTGCCCCCAGAAGGCTTCAGCTTGGCGCGGAGACAAGTGGCATGGCCAAAAAGCAGACGGTAGCACACAGCGGTGTGTCTGCCAGCACTGGAGAACAGGCAGAGCTCCCATGGAGGACTGGGAGAAGACAGCGGACCAGACAAATAAAGTGGGGCTAACACTAGCTGACCTCCGAGCAGGAATGCTAGTGGCTGCATTGTCCTGGTCCTTTCGCGGGGCCCACCAGTGGGTATGGAATTGACCTTGGTTGGGCACCTACCCTGTACTGAGCCCTGGAAGGGATACAGAGATGTGTGACTTATCCTTGCTCCTGGCAGAAACTCAGATGCATATTTTGGTCACCAAGCCCAGAAGAGGGTGGTGAAGAAAGCTGTGGGCTCTGGGGCTAGACCACCCGAACTCAGTCCAGCTCCATGCTCTCTGGCTGTGCAACTTTGATAAGTTACTTAACCCCTTGTGCCTCAATTCCCTCCTCTGTGAAGTGACAGTATCAATAGCTTGCCCATCTCCTAGTAAGAGACACATAAGGAACACTCAAGAAGCGTTAGAGCACCTCTGATTGTCCAAGCCCCCAACTCCTTCTCAAGTCCGCCCTCACCCAGACTTCGCCATCAGCTTCTAACTGTTCTCCCTGCCTCTCCCTTGTCCCTCTGACTCCTGCACAGCAGCCGGAATGATCTTTCTAAACCATGTGTGACCACATCATTCCAATGTCTTCCTTTCACCCCCAAAATAAGGTTTACATTCCTGACACTCAAGGCCCATGCCCTGTCTCTTTATTCCTGCCCCATCTCCAACCATTCCCTAGACCCCGTACCAAATCATGCAATGTTCCCAAAACACCCCACCTACCTCAAAGAACACTCAGCGCCTGCAGTTTCCTTCACCTGAAAAGTCCCTCCCTGTCTTTTCTACACAAGAAACTCCTGCTCATCTTCAGCGACCCCTCTGGGTGCCGCCTCCTCCATGAAGCTCCTCTGGGTTTGCACTTGGCTCCGTCAGTCAGTTTCTCACACTGTATCTCCACAGCTGTCCCCTGTCGGCAGCTGCAGCTCCTCTGAGCCTGCACCTGCTCATCTTGTGCTTCCCAGAGCCCAGCGCCACGTCTGGTCCAAGTAGGATCCCAACACATATGAGATGAGAGAAAAGGCAATTATCTCTGGGCTGAGGCCGAAGGATGTTTAAGCATCGTAAAGAACCAGTGTTTCTTGAGATGCTTTTAGGTGGTGCACAGAGACTGTTAAATGATACCAAATCACTTAATAAGAGTATTTCTTTTTTCTATTTTCTATCATCTAATTAGTCAAGGAGAAAATCTCAGTGGGGCACTACAGCCTCTTTAATACCCCCAACACTTGTCAATCACCCTGTTCAATAAAACAAAAGTTGGCTCAGAACCTTTAGGAACAATGGCACCTAGAAGAAAGTTAAGTATTTATTTATATCATTTCCTTCTATTTCTGATAAATGATTCTGATTTTCCTTTTTTTGGTAGTTATATAAGATTTCCTTTATAAATATATTTGTTGAAATGAAAGATGAGCTAATTTATCAAAATATGTTAAATAAATATGTAAATGAGTGCTACGAAATACACTAAATAAAATATTAGAAATTAAGTAGATAGTACAGAGAATATCGAAGGCATTTTGTGAATGCCTAAAACATGGGGAACTCTTAGACCAGGGCTGGCAGGAAGGATGCTGATTCCCTTTCTACTTTCTTGAGTGGTTCTAAACCTTCCCCAGGTCCCTGCAAAGCTCTCCCGGGAAGCCCAGAATCTGCCTGCAATGTGGTCTGAGGCCTGGGAACTTACCCCCTTCTCCATCCCCACGCTGATGTCGCCAATCTGCTGAGGATGTAAACCCCAGGCCCCAGGTGCCTGAGCTGGATGAGGAGAGGCTGGGCAGACATGAAGGTGGGCAGCCGTGGGGAGAGCCAGCAGGACGGCACTTCTGGGACCCTGCATGCATTCATGTTGGAGGATCTTGAGAACAGTTGAGACCTGCTTGACTGATCAGAAGCTCCCAGCTGGGGCACCCTACACAGCTGGCTTTCTTGAGAGATGGCCCATTTCCAGCCCTGGTGCAAAACCCACCAACCTCTGCCCTCACCACCTCTCCAACTTCCCACCCTCCAACCATGCCCTGAGCCTCACTCAGAGCAGCAGTCTCTGGCCCTCAGAATTCCATCCCAGCTCCCCAGGAAGGCAAGCTGCCTATGGGGCCCACTGCCCCCTGGCCCTCTCCCTCACCCATCTCCCAGGGGCCAGCGATCAGAGGACTTGACAGTCCATTTGCTCCATCTGGGCCGTCAAACCTGGCCCTCCCCCGAATGTTGGACCTACCCGGCCAATCCTCTGCGTAGATTGAGGGACCCCTCACAACTCCCCTCCTGTCTCTGAGTGCTAAGAAGCTTGGGCCTTTCTCCCACGTCTCAGCCGTCCCCGCCCGTCAGCTCCCAGCGCCTGTGCTCTCACTGTCTGGTCTTCCCTGCTGGGATTCCAGGGCACAGTTGAGTAGAGAGAGCAGCAGCTCCTCAGAGACAGGGCCAGGCCACCTGCCAGCCCCACCCTCCCTCGCCCTGTGGCCTTGGCCTCAGTTTCCTTATGAGAAGCCTCTTCATGCAGAGTTGCCGAGGGCCATAAAGACGGAGGGGTCTCCAGATGAATGCCCAGCTACCATCCAGGTGCAGGCCTCTCCTGACAAGGGCCCTTGTCCCTCCACATCTGTCAGTTTTCTCCACATATGGCCCTGCCTTCCGACATGAAGAGGAGCTCCCTGTGCTGGACAACGACAGTCCAGTGGCAGCTGGCACCACTTCTCCTCCTCCCGAGCTCTCCGCCTGGGACAGGGAACCAGACTGGCAAGACAGGGTCAGAGATAAGGGAAGCCGCTAGCCCTGGCCTGAGTGAGTGATTTCTTGTAGGCCGTGTGACATGGTCACTCTTCTACCCACCAACACCTCCCATGGGAACCCTCCAGAGAGTGAGCAATGAAAGGAGCCCTGGTAGCTCATGGCACTCGGGCACCTGAGCCCCAGCCGGAGTCAGCATTGACTCTCTGCAGCCCATGTGCAAGGCTGCGGCCTAGACCCACAGTGCCAGCATCCCAAGTACAGGCCCTGCTCTTACAGGGTGCATGGAGTAGGAGAGAAGGGGCATCGAGGACTCCCACAGGCAGACAGATGGACAGAGATGGAACCAAACAGAGAATCCACCTGCAAGTTGTCTCCAAAGGGAAAGGGGCCCTCCATTAGGGGCTCGAGGACTTGGGGGCAGGACAAGAACAGTCCTGTTCCGGCCATGGATCCTTGCTTCTTGCCTGTAGCCAGCTGCCCATACCCCCCACTTGCTGCCCACTGATATCTGTCATTGAGCCCCCGGTGCAGCTCAGGGAGAGACTTGAGTCACCGTGTGGCTGGCAGCTGGGAGAGGGAGTGCAGGCATGAGTCACAGCGCCTCCTCTGGCACAGGGGCCCGCCTCTCCATGAGCTGTCTGGGCAGGTGCACACTGCCCACCAGCACTAGGCTGTCAACACTGAGTCTTTCTCATGCAATAGGCACCTGCATCACGCCACCTAGGCCGACACCACCAGACCAAGGTGAGGGGATGGGATGGGTCCTCGGCTGGCACCTCCACCTGAGCCTAGACACCCCGGGCTGGTGTCTGCCAGGACACACCTAGCAGAGAGGCTGAGGGCACATGCTTTGGAGCCAGACAGGTCTGAGTCTAGAAACACTCACTTGGGGAAGGTTGCTTCCCCTCTCTGGACATGTTTTCTCACTGTAAATGTGGATGCATCCTTTATAGAGCACTACTGTGTGCCAGGCATTGTGCTGGGGATAAAGTGTTGAGTAAGCCCCTACCTTCTTGGACAGTTATGGGAAAAAACAGACCCTCAAACATAAATATATAATTCAAAACTAAAGTGAGCACTGTTGGTGGGAAAATGGGGAACACATAATAAGGGGTGTGGCCTGGGGATCAGGGACTGTCTCCCTGAGAAAGAGACACTTGAGTGAAGGGTATGCAGGAAGGAGACAGGAGAAGGAAAAGGGGAAGAGGGACAAAAAGCATGTGCAAATGTCCTGAGGCAGGGAGGACACATGTTTGCAAGGGCGGAAGTCCAGAGTGGCTAAAGAGAGGGCAGCGGACATGGGGAGCCTGGCCCCCAGCTGAGTGTACCCCAAGAGTGAGGTGTCCTCAAGAGAGAGGACATGCGCTTGCGGGGTTCATGCTCTGCTGAGGAGACCTTCCTCTAACACCCAACTTGGTGACAGGGACTTCACCTGGTGGGATGGGCCCAATGGTACTTTACATAATAAAAGTTGAACATGTCCGCTTAAAAAAAGAAAAGAAAAGAAAAGAGAGGGCAGTGGATTAGGTCAAAGAGAGAATTTCGGAGGAGAAAAATACTTCTGACCTCAATCTCATGAGGTTGTTGTGAGGCTTAAAAGAGCTAATACTGTAAGACTCCCGGTGTGGGTCTGGCACACAGTGGCACACTTTCCTGTCAGTGCCACTGTGCCTGCTCCCTGACGTCCCCCGGGCTGTCTGGACAACTTGGGTTCTAAGCTGTCTTGCTTAGTATTAGTTCATCCCTTTAGTCTATTGAGCCGCATTAAGATCAAGCACCTGTGCCAAGAGAGGGCTGGGAGGACACACAAAGGTTGGAGGGTCGTGGCTCCTCCCGTCAAGGAACCGCCAGTGTTGCAAGCAAGACCCTCGTTGCTTTGCCTGCACTCTTGTATTTAATCTTTACCAGATATTTTATGAGCTGGGTACTAACTGTAAGATCATCTTACAGGGGAGGAAATTGAGGCTCAGAGGGGGTAAGTATGTTGGCCACAGTCACAGAACTAAACGAGCAGAGGGTGGAGCCAGGGTTGGTCCTCCAGTGCACGGGAGCAAAGACAGGCACCAGCTCGGGGCTCCTTCTCTCTACTCCAAGTCCCACACATTCTCTGGGCCCCTCTCCGCCTTCCTCCTCACTTTGTCTCTCTTCTCGTTCAGCCCGTCCCAACTCTTTCCTATCTCCCCACACCTAGAACAGTAAGCTTCAGTAAGTTTGTGTGGATGAGTGAACGAACGGACAAGTAAATGAACGCTTCTCACTGCCCAGCCCTAGCCCAGGGCCTTGACCATCCTCTCTTTCTGACTCTCTCTCTCTCTCTCTCTCTCTCTCTCTATCCCTCTCTCCCTCTCTCTCCATCTCTCTCTCCATCTTTCTCTCTCTCTTTTCTCTCTCTATCCCTCTCTCCCTCTCTCTCCATCTCTCTCTCCATGTCTTTCTCTCTCTCTCTCCCTCTCTCTCCATCTCTCTCTCTCCCTCTCCTTCTCTCTCTCTCCATCCATCTCTCTCCATCTGTCTTTCTCTGTAGCTCTCTCTCTGATTATGTCCCTCTCTCCCTCTCTCTGTTCTATATGCAATTCTGTTTCCCTCTATTGCTCTGTTTTTATTTGCCCTTTCTCCCATGCCAAGTCACCCCCAGATTTCATCAGAGTACCTCAAAGGAAAAAGGCTTCCTTTTCCAGGCCTGGCCTTACAGAGGGAAGCCCCACAGGAAAACTCTGGCCCAGCAAATGGTGATGGAGGAGGAGCTGGGGCCTCCTGTATCTGCCTGAGGCCGGGCCATAGACCTGGAAGTCCCTGGCAGCCCTTGTTCCCTTCATGGCAGCATCCAAGCTCCACGAGGTGGGCCAGGGAACCTCCTGAACACCAGCCAGGACATCAGGGCCTCCTTGGGGCGCCCTCCTTTGACACCGCCTGTAGGAACAGTTGGCTACATTACCCAAACCAGGTCATCTGTGGCCTTGGGGAAGAACCATGTGCCTGATCAGGTAACCATAGGGAGAAATGCCACCTGCTGCCTATAAAGTTCCCTGGAATCAAGGGCCAGCTCGTGGCTCACTCGGGAGAGTGTGGTGCTGATAACACCAAGGCCACGGGTTAGGATCCCTTCATAGGGACGGCCGGTTGGCTCACTTGGGAGAGCGTGGTGCTGACAACACCAAGTCAAGGGTTAAGATCCCCTTACTGGTCATCTTTAAAAAAAAAAAAAAAAGTTCCCTGGAATCATTTGAAATCTTTTCTCAATAAAAATATCCCCCAAAACTAAAGGGGACTGAGAATTTCAAGGTGGGGCCCATCCCATAAAACAAAAACCTTGAAGTAAGCTAGGAAAAATACATGCTGATTTCACTGGACTCAGCTTTACCTCATCCCAAGGGAGAACAGAACAGGAATAAAGCCACCAGGGCACGGCACAAGGCTGGTCTCAGGCTGGGCTTGGCCTCCTTCAGCAAGCCAGTCTCCCTAGGATGAGGACGTTAGAGGAGTGGCCTGCCTGGCACTGCCCCATTCTGTGTGCTGGGAAGGCCCAGAGAGGACCGCACCTCCCCCACTACCTTAGGGGGAGGCGCAGCAAGAGGGATCACGTGACCCACCCCCGGGCTCTGAGAGGCAACCCCTCCTGCGTCCACCAGACGGTGCTATCGAGTCACTTTTCTGGTCTATTGTTTAGATGGGGGCGGGGCAGACAGTCTCACCATTGTCAGAGCCGCCAGGCCCAGGTCTTGAATTGGCTGCTTGTGGCCACCAGGCCCTCTGGACAAGAAAACTGATCATCAGCAGGACCCAAACGTTGGTTCTACTCTCCCCAGTGGGGGACGACGGTGGGGGGAGGCGGGACCCCTGCGGGGAGGGAATGTGTGAGAGACTCTGGGGCAGCTGCCCTGTCTGCCCTTTCCTTTGGGGCCTTGAGAATACAGGGTGCGACCAACTCCGAGCCCCACTGCTTGGCTTTCTCACCTCCCAGTTCTGAGCCTGTGCTCAGCCACGTGGCTTCCAGCCACCATCTCTACCCTCTGGCAAGCCCGATTCTCTCCTGTACTCCCTCCAAACAGTGATGGCAGCCACTCAAGCAGAGAGGAAGCTCACCCCACCACACCCAGTCTGAGAACTCTTGCATTTCTATATCCTCTAAAGCAGATCTCTTCTGGGGATGGAAAATTTGATTTGGCACTACCTGCAAAGTAGTGTCTGGAGATTCTTATGAAGTCCAGAGTATTCTGGGCATCGGTCCCCACTGGTGACTGTTGCTATGTTTCACTCTCTATCTAGGCCCACGTGACTTCTCAAATGTGGACAGTGTCCCAGATTCCAGAAGGCTTGTTGCCCAGCTGGGAACCAGCATCCCTAGGGTGTCACAAAGCCCCTCCTCACTAGGGTCCTGTCACCTCTAGGGCCCGCAGACCCACCTCTTCCTAATTCAATGAAGAGGCCTCCTCCAGTTTTCCTCCCCCTGAGTTGTCCCCTCGTACCTCTAAAACTCTAGTGCTTCACCTCCAGGACAGCCCACCCTTACCCAGGGATCACATCAGATCAACCCTTCTTCATGCCAACACTCAGGTAAAAAGACACTCCAGAGTTTCAGGGACAGGAAGCAGACACTCCAGAGTTTCAGGGACAGGAAGCAGACACTCCAGAGTTTCAGGGACAGGAAGCAGACACTCCAGAGTTTCAGGGACAGGAAGCAGACACTCCAGAGTTTCAGGGACAGGAAGCAGACACTCCAGAGTTTCAGGGACAGGAAGCAGACACTCCAGAGTTTCAGGGACAGGAAGCAGACACTCCAGAGTTTCAGGGACAGGAAGCAGACACTCCAGAGTTTCAGGGACAGGAAGCAGACACTCCAGAGTTTCAGGGACAGGAAGCAGACACTCCAGAGTTTCAGGGACAGGAAGCAGACACTCCAGAGTTTCAGGGACAGGAAGCAGACACTCCAGAGTTTCAGGGACAGGAAGCAGACACTCCAGAGTTTCAGGGACAGGAAGCAGACACTCCAGAGTTTCAGGGACATGAAACAGTCCTCCCTTTCCCGGGGTGGAAGTCGGGACAAGAGAAACCAACATCACTTCGTTCCCTTTCCTAGTAACTCGCCCTGCTATGCCACCATTTATAGAGTGCTGACTATGTGCCAAGCACAGTGCCAAGCACACTGCCTGCATGAGGTCATTCAATCCTGCACCGGCCTTGGGTAGTAAAGGTGTTTACTCCCCACCTTGTAGAGAGGTACGTGGGGATCAGCGTCTTGCCCAAACTCTTCAAGGCCAGTCGGCATAGGAGCCAGGACTCCAGTTCAAGTTGTCTGACTGCAAAGCCCAGGCTTGTAACCCCCTTGCCCAAACTAAGTCTTCCTTCAATCCCACTCCCATTGCTGACTCCCTCTGGAAGTTTCCTTCACTCAGCCTAATCAATCAACTGCTGAAACTGACACGGGACTGGTCAACTCCTTTCCTAGCTTGGGGTAGTGAGTCCCACCTACCTCTTGCACCTTCACCACTCACTCAGGTGAGTCGCCTCCCTTCCCACTCCTTTTCCATCCCCTAAAGAGAAAAAAAGACACTCCCCACCAAGGACCGGGTTCTACAACCCTGGCTATTTAGGCGCATTCACTCACTGGATTCTTTTATCGACCCCAAGAAGCAGAAGCAGGTTCACCATCCTTACTATATGAGTGAGGAAACTGATACTCAGACTCTGCAAGGTCATGGAGCTAATACAGACAAAGCCAGGGTTAGAAACCAGTCTATCCCCAAAGCCTCTAAACATTTTCTCACTGTGGATGGGTGGTCGCCACGTACGAGAGGTAGCTCACCCAGTATCACTAACAGCCGTGCCTTGAGCCTGCACCATGCCAGGCACTGTGCAGAGGCCCTACATGCATACTTCATTGTGTCCATTTTACAGATGTGGAAACTGAAACTTGGAGATGACAGTCAACTTGCCCTGGACCAACTAAGTGTAGGCGGGGTTGGACCCAGCTCTGGAGGCAAGATCCGGTGAGATGAAAGGACACAAGACTCTCAATAGAGCATAAATTTTGGTTTTATGGACCTCCACTGAGGAGCTTTAGGGGAGCCGTGAGCTCCATGAAATTGTATGCAAATCTGTGTGTGCTTATCTGGAGGTGAGAGGCAGGGCAAAAGATTTATAGCTTTTAATATATCCTCCAAGATATCCCTGACCACAAAAAATGTTAAGAATTCTTTACCTGCCACTCAATACCTGGTGAGTGAATGAACATGTAAATGAGTGAGTGAATGAACGAATGTTCCTCCATGCCCAGGCACAACATATGACCTTGCACACACATCTGTCTGTATCTTCTGACATGGCAAAAGCCATCCTGGGACCTGAGCCCAACCCGCCCCCAGGCCCTTTCTCCCAGCTCCAGAGGCCATAGCCAAGTGCTATGATGATCTCCAAAAAGTGCTTCCCCCACATTCTCCCCACCCCAGCTGCTAACAATGACCAGGCAGAGGCGGGAGTTGTGCAACTCAGATAACAAAGCTGTATTGATGGCCAGGAGGGAGCAAGGGTGAAGTAGGGCTGAGGTGAGAAGTGCTTGGGAGGCAGGGCAGGGGATCCCCCAGTGAGATCTGTGTCCACAGAGGGGGCCTTCTGGGCTTGAGCAGTGCTGAGGAGCCTCAGTTCTTGGTGCGGAGGACCTGCTCATGAGTGGATACCACCTTGCCATCATGCACGTCCATGACCTTGGTGCGGATCTGACGGCTGGAGGAGGTCACTGGGAAAGAGGGAAAAGAGGGTGTTACCAGAGGTGGACAGACAATGGAGTAATTGGAGTGCGGAGGCCAAGAAGTTGAGGAGACTTGAGTGAACTGCCTCCTACTGCCCTCTCCCCTGATTTTCGTTTCACTCACTGCTGATGCCCAAGCACTGATCCATCGACATATTTCTTTTCTGACTAGGGCTCCCCAAGGGCAGGAGCAGAGTCTGTGTCCTCAGACTGCAGCTTCCTAAGAGCTCAGACCCAACTGGTACAGCCAAATTAACCCCCATGGACTGGTCTCGGTGTGAAGAGCCATGCAGGGTCCTGTCCGTGGTGCTGACCTCCATTATCATGGGGTCTACCACAGACACAGGTTGGAAGTAAAAGGTGGGGGCCACTGCTCCTCACCCTAAGGAGGGTTTAGAAAATGGCTTCTTCTACCCAAGTAGGTTCATAAGAAATACTGGCTAAGAACACTATAGCTCAACCCCTCAAGAAGCCGCTAACCAATGACCTCGACCTGCCAGGGTACAGAGGGTGGTCCTGAGCCCAGGCTTGATGAAGAGTGAGGTCTTACCATCTCTGGATGACTGAGAGCCAGAGGAGAACTGGGAGGAGGAGAGGCTGTGGAGATTAAAAGAGAAAGAACCATTAGACACATGGGGAGGAGGGCAGTGAGTGTGCAGTGGGGGCGTGAACTGGGGGATGGCCGGGCACTCACTGGGCGTCCTCGCCCTCCAGCAGGCGGCGGTAGGTGGCGATCTCCTGCTCCAGCCGCGTCTTCACATCCAGCAGGATCTTGTACTCCTGGTTCTGCTGCTCCATCTCGCAGCGCAGCTGTGCCAGCTGCTCCTCCACACTGCCGATCAGCTCCTGGATCTGCGCCAGCTGCATGCAGTAGCGGCCTTTGGTCTCCTCCAGGCTGCTCTCCAGGGATGCTTTCTGTGAGGGATAGAATGAGGATCGGGGATCAGTGAGGATGGTCATTTCCTCCCTGCCAGTCCCAGGCCCATCCCCATGCACAGCAGCGTTCCTACCATGCTGAGCTGGGACTGCAGCTCGATCTCCAGGTTCTGCAGAGTGCGCCGCAGCTCAGAGATCTCGCTCTTGCCGCTCTGCACCAGCTCGCTGTTGGTGGCCACCTCGCGATTCAGCTCCTCTGTCTGCAGAAAAGAGAACACCAATCTTTTCTCAGACTCCCAGAAGGTCCAAGAAGGCAGGTTGTCTGGGTCTCTACTACACCAAATGACACCCACCTTGGTGAAGAACCAGTCCTCAGCGTCCTTGCGGTTCTTCTCTGCCATCTTCTCATACTGGTCTCGCATCTCGTTCAGGATGCGGCTCAGGTCCACACCAGGAGCTGCATCCATCTCCACGTTGACATCTCCGCCCACCTGGCCTCTCAGGGAGTTCATCTCCTGCACAACCCAAGAACAGACCACAGTCAGGAAGCTCACTGTGGCAGCTGGTTGGGGTTTCCTGGTCAGAGGTGTTCCTGGCCTGAACATCGCCCTCCCACCATGTCAGCTCCATCTCTTCCCTCCCTGCTATTCTTTTTTTTTTTTTTTTTTTTTTTTTTTTTTTTTTTTTTTTTTTTTTTTTTTTTTTAAAA
>NW_007726769.1:69903-132797 GCF_000696425.1 Galeopterus variegatus
CTTTTTTTTTTTTTTTTTTTTTTTTTTTTTTTTTGTCTTTTGTCTTTTTTCCGTGTCCGGCAACGGATCGCAACCCTCAGTGTTGCCCCCATACCGGACCGGGGACCGGCAACGGGATCGCAAGCCTCGGCGTTGCTCCCGCGCCTCGCTCAGCCAGTGAGCGGGAGCCGGTCTGTATGTGGGATCCGAACCCTCGGACGGGAGCGCCACCGCGCTTCCCAAGCGGTGCACTATCCAGTGCGCCACCAGGCCGGCCCCCTCCCTGCTATTCTTTTAAGCTGGCTTTCCCATTTAGCTCTCACCTCCTCATGGTTCTTCTTCAGGTAGGCCAGCTCCTCCTTCAGGCTCTCGATCTGCATCTCCAGGTCGGCCCTGGCCAGTGTCAGCTCGTCCAGCACCCTGCGCAGCCCGTTGATGTCGGCCTCCACACTCATGCGCAGGTTCAGCTCCGTCTCGTACCTGGGATGACCCGAGAGCAAAGGAATGAAACACCCATCCTGGCCACACTGAAGATTTTGTTCCCTTCTCCCCAGTGCTGGCACCCTGTGGGTGGTTTAGGGAGCCGATCTTGAACACAGTGCCCATTGATTGCTCAGATCTGAACATTCCTGGGGGCCTGGGAATAAGGCAGTTCATCCTGCTGCAGAATTCGGGGGGAGGAGGGGTGCACTTCTAGCTTCAGCCAACCAATAGTGCGCAAGGTCTCCAAATATGACTACCTCCTGCACTTCAGGGCAGGTGGGGAACTGGGGCGTGTCTCTCCCCGAAGCTGTGGTTCCCAAACCTGGCTGTGGATCAGAATCACCCAGGTAACCTGTTACAAATAACTTAATCAAAACTTCAAGGATGGGCCCAAGAGCTGTATTTTTACAAACACCCCAAGGGGTTTTTATGCAGCTATCCTGGCACTGGTCAGCTCTATATAGGAAACGCTGCTCCAAAAATGCTCCACCCCGGGGAGGCTGGATATTCTGAGCCACCACTGCAAACTCACTTGGTACGGAAGTCATCAGCAGCCAGGCGAGCATTATCAATCTGCAGGAGGACATTGGCATTGTCCACGGTGGCCGTGAGGATCTGCAGGATGAAAGGGCACAGGTCATTTGTCAAAGGGACATCACTAGCCAGACTTCACTGCAACCTGCATTAGGCCCAGGAGGTCCAGCTTCTACACAGGACTTTGTCAACTTATGGTCAGCAGAGTGGGTAAAAAGAGCTGTGTCCTTTGAATCAAAAGTGCTGGAGCTGTGATTCCAGTCCTGCCAAACTTGCTGCAAAACCTAAGATGGGTCTCAGGGCTTCACGCCTCCCACCTACACATGAGGGGAATGCCTTAAGGCTCCCGAGACCCCCTTCCTGATCTAGATTCTCCTCTCTCTGCATCTATCAGCCCTGCCAGTCCTCTACAAGCACATGCATTCCTTTTCAAGTCCACTGGGCGTGGGACCCACCAAGAGATGAGACCCAGCTTGCACTGGGGATTAGAAAAGAGGAAGCAGGGGAAGAAAAAGAAGATAAATTAAACCCTGAGCCAGGCTGGAGTCCCTTAACTCATCATTTAATTTTCCTAACCCATGCAAGGCATCAAAGCCAAGCAGGTTCGGCAGGGAGCGTTCCCAGGGCAATGCGGGACAGGGAGAAGGGGGCTGGAGTCAGATGGGCACAAGCACACCAGGCTCCTTCTTGTGCAGGGCACATAAGGTGGGCCACAACTGGTAGCCTCTGTGGGTTTTCCACACCCGCCTGGCTGTGGGGAGGGGCCAGCCCGTGCCAGGGCTCATGGGCGGCAGCAGCCACAGCCCAGACTAATGAGCTAACAAGCGGTTTGAGTGTCTAGCCTGGTCCCGTTACAGCCTTGCCCCTCCCCTGTACTGGAGAACAGGTAGCTGCCTCCTGAACTGGCAGGTGGGGCATGAGGGTTCTAGCCTCGGCTCTGCCATTAATTAATTTGCCGTGTGACCTTCAGCAGGTCACAGCACCGCCCCAACTTCAACTCTTTCCTCTGTAAAATGTAAGGGTAGGAATCCCTGGTCTCACATGGCGTGAGGGCTGGAGGCAGGGAAATGATCAAGGCAGGGCAAGGGAGACCATCTTCTCACTGACCAGCTCTGTTTGGGGCATCCAGGGCCTCAGAAGAAGGGATCTGGGGTTGAAGTCTGTCCTGTCTAGAAATCTAAAGGTGCAGGTGGCCCCCTGAGGCATCTATTGTTCCCAGAGGGAGGTAGCTGGGATGCCACCTCCTGCTGCTCAGTCCACCCACCTTGCTCCTCAGGTCCTCGATGGTCTTGAAGTAGGGGGTGTAGTCTCTGGTCTCAGCGGGCCGCTGCCTCTGGTACCAGTCACGGATCTTCACCTCCAGGTCAGCGTTGGCCTCCTCCAGGGCGCGCACCTTATCCAGGTAGGAGGCCAGGCGGTCATTGAGGTTCTGCATGGTGACCTTCTCACTGCCCACCAGGAGCCCATCACCACCACCGAGGCCACCACCAAACCCACCACCGAAGCCACCACCAAAGCCACCACCCAGGCCAGCACCATATCCTCCACCAAAGCCACTACCTAGAGCGCCACCAAAGCTGCTGCTGCTGCTGAAGCCACCACCATAGCCGCCCCCCAGCCCGTAGGCTCCCCCGGAGGAGAAGCGGGAGGAGGAGACGGACAGGCCCCCATAGGTGCTGGGGACCCGGCAGGATCCACCAGCCAGGACAGAGGAGATGCGGCTGGAGCCACCCCCGATGCCACAGGAGCCCTTCATGGAGCTGGAGGAGGTGAACTGGCGGCTGCAGGTGGTCATGGTGCCCAGGAGGGAGGCGATGAGCGAGCGAGTTGGCTGAGAGAAGAGAAAGGCACTCAGGTGAGCTGGAAAAGGATGCAAGTGCTTTATACCCAGGAGTAGGGGCGGGCCCGGCAGCTTCCATCCCCTTGGCTTTCATCACCCACAGGCGAGCACCAACTCCCAGTCAGATCCCTCCTCTCCTCTGCCTCGTCATGTCTGTCATATTTTACTGGAAACTCATTGTTTGGGGTGTTTGGGGCTTTCTTGTCCCGCCAGGCGTGATTCACACGGGGAGGTGTGGACCTGCGGGCTACAGTTTCCCATCGGGCCCAGGCAGCCACAGCCCTCAGGAACCCGTGCACTGGACTCGCCAGGGTGACAGGGAGCAGGGCCTCTCTGCACTGTAAACCTGGTGACCTGTCAGCTCCGCATTAATTGGATGGGCCTTTACTATCCACTTAGAGGAGGCCCACCCTGCAGGCAACTGATGCCTGGCTGGGGGAAGACCAGCATGGCAAGGTCACCTTGGGCACATGCATGCCACCCTCAGCGCTACCATCTGTTAAAGAAGACAAGAAGGTGTCAGGGCCCTTCCAGGTCCTCCTGCTGGATTGTGCTAAGAAGCCTGTCATGTCTCTGAAGCATGCCCAGCCAGCTGGGTGGCTCAGACTTCTACCCTGATGCCCCCGTTAAAGGGAAATCCAAGCAGCTCTCCCCAGCCCTGGGCACAGATCCTAATATCCTCTCTAAGAGGAGGATCTCACATCCACCATACACCTGGGGACAGGCCCATGGCACTGGCTGCTCAGTCTGGCCAAGGGCAGGTGGTCTCACAGGCACAGCCAGAGATGTCGGGAAAGATCATGAAGTCAGGTGATTCCTGACTCTGCCACTTACACCTGTGTGGCCCAGGGCTTGACACTTTTTTGAGCCTCAGTTCGCTCATCTGCAAAATGGGAGTAAATATCATCTGCTCTGCCTACTTCTGGCAGCTCCACGAACCCAATGTGACCACATATGTGAAAGGGTTTTGTCAACCGCGTGTGACACAAAGTCTGATTAGCACCGCTGTAGTCAGCCTTGGCCCCAAAGGGGATGGTGCAGCATCGCAGGAACGGGCCTGGAGGGGGCCTTTGTGCTTGCAGCCTCGGGTGTCTTCTCAGACCCCCAGGGCAGCCCCAGTGTGTGAGAGAGGGCTGGTTCAGGCACCCTCATTTGAGCTCATTGTGGAGCTGGCCCCGGGGATGTTTCAAGGAGGAGTACAGGCACCTGGGAGAGGAGCAGGCTGTGCCAAGAATGTGGCCAGAGTGAACATGAGGGTCCCTGACTCCCGAGGCCCCGAGGGCCAGGGGACATTTCCAGGAGTCCATTGGGTCCTGCCCTGGAGGTTCGTATGTCAAGACTTCAGCCGCCCCACCTCTCCTACACAGCCTCCAGAAGCAATCCCTTCCGGCCCCCACCTCACCTTCCCATCAGCCCCTCAGCTCCACAGACCCCAGCAGGCATGTTGGGAGGAATGCGGTCGTGTCTGGGGTTGCCTGACACGTCCCATCTCTCCAGACAGGCCCCAACAGCCCCCGCTGGAAGCTCCAACACTTTTCTAGGATCAACTGCTCCCAGGAGGGAAGCAGAGCCTTCCGCCAGCCCCACCCCCACCTTAACTACCACCAAAGCAGAAGTCAGGGAGCTCCCCCACCCCCCGCTAGGGCTTAGGAGCTCAGAAGACAGTGCTGAGACCGGCACTTGAGGCTGCCAGCTCCCCAGATCTGCCATGCCAAGGACTCTCGAGGATGTGACTAAGCCAGAGCCCCACCCCGCTCCACCCGCCCCTGACAGACACTCCGCATCTCCTGGCAGAGACTATCCCCCACCGTGGCCCAGCCCTACAATTTCCCCAGTGAGAGGCAGCAGGGACTGTGGCTGAGGGACAGACGCTTTCACTGGGAGGCATGTTGCTGTTAGCTGTTGCAGGGGCCGGTGCTCACTGGAGAAAACTTCAGCATTCAGAGGGATCCAGGGAGCAGGAGTGGAGTGCAGAGCCCGATATCAGCTCCCGCTGGGCCCCCCGCCACCCCGTCTTCCTCCTCCGCAGGGAACCAGGGATAGAAGCCCTGGGGCCCAGGACACAAGGAAAGCTTTTCTTCTCCCGTCCTCTGATTTAACGGAACCCAAAAGAAGCTCTCTCCTCTCCCTCCTCCCAGGGGAATTCAAAAGATAAAGATGGTAGGGACCAATGACCGATAAACCCCTGCACACAATCTAAGAAGAGACCTCTGCCCACTGGCATGGACTCTGGAACCCCAGCATGGAATACAGCCTGCTCTTCTCCCCCTGCCCTGGCCCAAGCCAGAGCCTGAGGCCACCCTCCCTCCCCTGCAGCCGTGGTCTCAGTGATCAAGGAGCTGCACACGGCCCGGCCCGACCGGGAGTGCAGACTTAGAGGACACCACATTGTCACCCCCTCCCTGGTGCCTGGAGGCCTGTTGTTTATGATGCTCTGAGGAGAGACAGCTTTCTGGGGCAGCGGGGGGTTAGTGGGTTTGGGGGTGTACCTATCAGATAGCCAGCTCTGACTGCTGGGTCCTGGAGTACCCCCACCTCTGGACTTGTGGACAGGCTTTGTGAGGGGGTCAGCCTGCCCCAGGAAAGAGGGGATTGAAGGAGGAGCCTGGGGTGGTGCCTCTTGTGGTTGGTGAGTCTCCCTGCACCACCCAGCCGATGGGAGGCTGCTGCCAACCCAAACAGGTGACATGGGCAGGGCCAGGCAGCCCCCCCAGAGCCTGCATTGTGTGTTGAGGAAGCAAACCTCAGGACAGGCCAGACTGAGGAGGAGGCACAGCCCCTGCACTCTGAGCACACAGGCTCGTGGCTAGTGGAAGAGACTGTCCCTGCCGTTGGAGGCCCCCAGCCTAAGAGGGAAGAGAGAATGCACATCAAAGTTACTCAAGATACGAACCAACGGAAGAAGAGTGCCGACTACATCTTAGTTTCCCAGGGCCGCTGTCACAAGCCACCGCAGACTCAGTGACGCGAAACAACAAAGACTCGTTCTCTCACAGTTTTGGAGGCTGTAAGTCTGAAATCAGGGTGCTGGCAAGGCCATGCTTCCTCTGAAGACTGTCCGGAGGAGTCCTTCCTTGCCACTTCCATCTGCCGGTGGCTGTCTTGTTCCCTGGTTTGTGGCTGCAGAACCCCAGTCTTGGCCTTCGTCTTCACACGGCCTTTGTCTCTGAGTGTCTCTCTGTATCCTTTTCTGTCTCTTATAATGACGTTAATTGGACTTATTGCCCACCCTAACCCGGTATAATCTTGTTTCAATTCTTACCTTAAATACCTATGCAAAGACCCTGTTTCCAAACAAGGTCACATTCTGAGGTTCCAGGTAGACGTGAATTGGGGGGGGACACTCTTCAACCACCGCACCGTATAACAAACTGGCAGCTCTCCCCGTTGCAGAGGCAGAAGTGAAAGCTTGGAGAGATGGTTGTGATAAGACGTGGGCAAGGCCTGACCGGAAGGCTGCTGGGAGTAGCTTTTAGGTCAACATACGAGGGTGCTGGAGACTGGGCAGCAGGAGACACAGAACTCTCCGGTCTTAGGCGTGAGCTTTCGACCACTCAATTCTCCTGCTCCTTCACAAATAGACAACCACTATGGAAGAGAGCCTTCTTTTTTTTTTAACTTTCATGTTGAGATACTTTTAGACGTTCTGGGAAAGTTACAAAACAGGACAGAGAATTCATGTGTGCCTTTCACCCTAATTCCCCTGATGTGACATGTTACATAAGCATTGTACAGTTTTCCAAACCAAGAAATTGACGTTGACACAATGCTCATAATTGACTACACACAGTCTTTGTTGGAATTTCCCTCAGTGTTTGCACTGATGTTCCTTTTCTGTTGCAGGATCCAGCTCATATTTCCACATTGCCTAGTTTTCATGTCTCCTTAGTCTCCAGCCGATGACAGCTCCTCGGTTAAAGTTCTTTGTCTTTTGTGATCTTGACACTTTTGAAGAATGCTGATCAATTGTTTTGTAGAACGCCCCACAGTTTGGATTTTTCTGATATTTTCTCATGACCAGATTGAGGTTATGGTTTTTGGCAAGAAAAACACAGAAATGATGCTGCATCTTTCCCTGCATCCTAGCAGGCATCTAAGACAGATACGCTGATGTATCTTAGTGCTGGTGATGTAAACCTCATTCACTTGGCTAAGGGAGTGCTTACTGGATTTCTTTATCGTAAAGTTTCTGTTTTTCCAGTTGAAATTAATAAATACCTTGACGAATATACTTAGAGCCTATGCAAAAATCCTGTTTCTCAAACTTTGACCCACTGATGTTTGAACCCCTCAGTGGAGGGATCATCAGTGAAGGAACGGTTGTCGCCCACTGGGCTCAAGAGCCTCCTTTGTTCTGAACTCCTAGACAACTTGGGGGGCCCAGGCCAAGAGAAAGAACTCTTTCTTTCTCCCTTGTCCAGCTCCAAAGCCAGGGGGGGCTTCCTCAAGCCCTCTCAGTGCCCTAAGACACTCCCATGCTGGCCTCCCTGGAAGAGATGCCAGGTGTTCCTCTAATCATTGTAGTCTAGGGTCTTTTTCTAGGCCCTCACCAGCCCTTTGGGAAAGAAGGGGACAGTCTGGGTCCTCCCCTTCTCATAGGTGGACAATCTGGGGTCCAGAAAGGCTCATGGTCAAGTGACAAGGTGGAGTCCCCCTTGTTATTCCCAGGTCCCCAGGGTCTGCCCAGGACTCAGCTTCTCCTTTCCTTCTGGCAGAGTCCTGTACCCCTGCCCTTGCTGCTCTGCCCCTCTACAACCTCCCCTGCCCAGCCCCGTTCACCTTACCCATTCCTTACCCCACCAAATCTCAGCCATCTGTGTGCAGAGAAGTTAAAGTCTCCTAGAGCTCAGGACTGTCACTTGCAGGGATGATGGGCTGGAGACAGAGCAGCCTCTGCTGCAAGAAGGGCAGGGCTAGCAAAGGGGCTGGAAGCAGGCAGCAGGCAGGATTGCAGGCACGGAGGCAATCGGGAGCCTGGCGCACCTCCCCAAGGCCCTTGGGTTCCCTCTGCCCCAGAGAACTCTACCACCTACAGGCTTCCCACACCAGCCTGCCCATTTGTGTTAAGAGTCCTTTGAGAGCCTGGGTTAGCACAACAGCTCAGCTGAGCCAAGCATGTCATTGTTTGTGGCCTTGTCTGAGCCTCCAGCTGTTCTGCAAAGTTGACAGAGCAGAGGTTGACTGTCCCACATTACAGATGAAGAAAGCTCAGAGGCTGAGGAACTTCCCAAAGCCCATGGCAAGGACGCTGCTCAGCCAGGATCCCTCCAGCTCTGCCTGCCTTCAAAAGCAGGTCCCCTCCTGCTAGAAAGCCCCCAATAACAGAGCCAAAAAGGGCCTCAGCAGTCATCTAGAGCAGCCTCTTGACTTTATGGATAGGGAGCTTGAGGCCCAGAGAGGGGAAGGGGCATGTGCAAAGTCACAGTAAAGTCCACTTCAAAAGTACAAACTGTTTCACAAGTGTCACCCAGGGCCTGAGCTAGGCAGGGTGCAAATGTGTGTGGGGTGATAAAAGCTGTGCCTGCACCCCAGAATCTCACTCAGGTTGTAAAGAACAGGGATGCTGCTGTGGGTTGATTGAATTGTGTCCCCAAAGTCTGTATATTAGAAGCTTAATTTCCACTGTAACTGTTGAGGGTGGGAAATCCTATTACGGTAAATCGAAAGGTGAGGCCTTGAAGAGGTGATTAGATTGTAGGATCATGCCATAGTGAATGATTAAACATGGTGGTTCTGAGGGCTTTAAAAGAAGAGAGAGGAGAGTCTCTTGCTCTCTCTGCTCCACCATTTTCACAATGTGACAATCTGTCATCACTGAAGTCACCACAAAAGGAAGCCTTCACCAGATGTGTTCCCTGGACTTTGAACCTCCTAGCCTCAGAAACTGTCAGCAATAAATTCTGTTTTCTTTTTAAATCACCCAGTTCCTGGTATTTTGTTATAAACAACAGAAATAGACTAAAACAGATGCCAAAGGCCAGCAATAAATTGGGTCACAAACCTTCCGTTAGCTCCCGGTTCAAAGAAAGCATGGCTTAAATTCTCCAGCCCACTACTCCTGATGCCCCACTGTAAACCAAGTCCTGTCCCCAACAGGCCAGTCCCCGTGCTGATCCCCACGGCCCCACCCATCCCCCAGCCTCTGCCTGAGTTTCCACCTCGATCCTCTCTTCCTACCCAAATATCCATTCTTTAAAGCCAAGCCTCAGTTCAACACACAGCTTTAAGATATGATTCCTGCAGACTGTGCGGCATAATGTAGATGCTCAATGAAGGAGAGGGAGGGAGGGGAGAGAAAAGAGGGTCAGGCAATGTGGAAGAGTGAATGGATGGATGGATGGTGAGTGGGCAGACAGGGGAGCAAATGAATGGATGAATGGAAGGAAGGAACAGGACGGATGGAGGGAGGGAGGGAGGGATGGAAAGTGGGCGGATGGAGGGAGGGGTGGATGGAACACAGAGAGAGGGCAGTCTGCCCAGCCTGGGGGTGGTGTGGGCAAGCATCCTCGAGGAGCTCTTCACTGACCTGAACCTTGAAGATGGATAGATGCCAAGCAAGCAAAGAAAGTGAGGAGGGACATGCCATTTCCTCGGGGAAGTGCCTGAGGAGTGCAACACTGGGGTGATGGAAGCTACAAGCAGGTAAGCATTGCTGGAGCTCACAGCTCGAGGCTGCACCTGCTGATGAGACAGAGAGAGGCTGCGTGGTGGCGAATGTGCTGGGAAGCCCAGACTTTACCCTGACGACACTGGGGCCACTGAAGGACTCCGTAAGTTAGAATGTGATGCTGTCGGGTGAGTTTTACAAAGGCCACTCTGGTATCCACATGGAACATCCTTGGAGGGGGAGGGAGAAGAAAAGGGAAAACTGGTCAGGAGGCTTTGCCATTGTCCAGGTAAGGGATGGTGCTGGCTCAGACCTCTCTCCTCCCGGGAAGTCCCATCACCTGCCCCGCTTGGTCCTCCCAGTGCTCCTGTGACCTGTGCCCCCTTGTGGCTTGCTACAGTGCCTTAGGGGGCACAAAGTGTCTCTCACATAGTAGGTGCTCAGTAAGTTAATTTACTGTGATTACTCTCGTCTGATGGGGGAGACACAGCCCTTGCCCTTGGGGCTGTCCAGTCTGATGCAGGAGGGCAACAAGCCCAGAGCTTTCTCCATCCCATAGGCTGAGGGGAGCCTGGAGCGGAGGAGCCACCAGGTGGGGTGGGTAGCGCATGGCAGGCTTCTTGGAAAGGGTGTGCTTTGACCCAGGTTTTGAAAGAAGGAAGAGCTCTGGAGGGTGGAGTAGGGAGAGGGCATTCCCAGCCATGGGTGTGGCTGTGGGAACTCCAGCACCCAACGTGAGTCTCACGGAGAGTCAGCACCTGGAAGTGGGAATGGCTGTGTCAGGAACCCTGAGCCAGGGGACAGCAGGACAAGGGGAAGGGAGAGGGTGGGGCAGGGGGGTCCCTGGGTAGTTCTAGACTCATGGGTAAGAAGAAGGGGTCATTTCCACCAGTCAGAGGCCCAAGAGCAGATCCAGTGTCTTGCAGCCCACCCCACCCCCGAGACTGGCATGCCGTGTGGGATTGGGCAAGGAGCGGGGCCGAGGCTCGAGTCTGGGTTCCACTGACAGCCAGCCATGTGACTTCGATCAAGTCGCTGCAGCCCTCCGAGCTGGGTTTCCTATCAAAGGGGCATAACCACAGTTCCCACCCAGCAGGATTATTGAGAGGAGTAGATAATCCACGGCAAGTGGCCAGCATGGAGCTTGGCACAGAGTCAAGGTTTGGCTAAAAGTTCCCTTGAATTAATTAAGCCCTAGAGTTTGACCCATGGAGGATAGGGAGTGAGCACAAGCAGAGCAGGCATCAGAATTCAGCCAAAGACCTTGAGGCCGAGAACAGAGTCCAGGCTAGTGCTGCAGCGTTGGTGGGAGCGGGGGTGGGGTGGGGGCAGCAGGAAGCCGCAAGTGAGCTTTTCAGGGCAGGTGAGCTTCTGAGGTCAGCCGGTGGCGAGGGCCTGGCGGGGGTGGAGGCTGTGGACACAGGGCAGCCCTGGAAACCCTGCTGAGGAAGCGTCAGCGAGATGGTTGGGGCGTGAGGGAGAAGGTGTGGGAGCAGCCAGGGACCCCATGCCAGCTCCCCTTGGCCTCAGAGTGAGGGAGGTAGGGACACAGCAGCTCAGGTTCCAATTCAGTCCTGACGTTGGGGAGGTCCTCCGGGTCGCTCAGCTCCAGCCAGGACCTGGTTCTCTTCCCAGCCCTGGCTGTCAGTGCAACGGAGGCAATGTCTGCAAAAATGACTATTTCTATGTCACCCAATTCTAAAAGAGGACATGGGCAGCTTGTGATAAAAGACACATGTACAGTAAAACTAAAAATATCCAGCAAGGGCAGAAGAAAAATTAATCAAGAACTAGGAAATAGGCTATATTGACAAACACATTTTGGTTGTAAGCGACAGACAACCAACTTAAATTAGTTTCAAAAGAGGCAATTTATTGCTTCATTGGCTCTCACCATCTAAACAAGGAAAAGGAGGCATCAGAGAGCCATAAAGAAAAGGCTGGAACCATGGCTAAGGCAGCCCTGAGCTCATCCTTAAGGCCAGAGAGGATCAGCTCGAATGGAAAAATCTCAAGGAAGGCTTTTGTGTGGCCTGATATAGCCAGTGGCTGGACTCCTATGACTAACCCAGAAAGCACATGTGCCTCCGACCCATGACCAGAGAGGAAGCATCTGGTATCAGAAGAAGGGGAACATAGACTTGGCCCCAACCCCTATGAGCTAAGCAGTCACCCCAATTTGTGTCTACTGCAAAAGGGAAGTGGGAGTAGTTATAAAGAAGGAGGCTACTATACTTGACACCTAGCTCTGAGTTTCCTGGCAGCCAAGACAAAAAGAGAAACATGATAGAATATGAAACTCTCACCATCTAGGAAGGAGGCACATCTGATGGTCAAGAGAGACCAACATCTTCTAAGGTCTGAGAAGAATCTGTCTTCACAGAATCTGAAGGACCCTAAAAACTTCAGTTTACTTAGCCCCTGCTGTCAGGCATGGTGCTAGTCACTGTCACTGACGTCATCTCATTTAATCCTAACAACCACCCTGTGCAGAAGGTCTATATTATAGATTTAAGGAAGTGTGGGCAATCCTTGGACCTCAGTCCCCAAGAGCTAGTGCCTCTTGAATTCGTGCCTCTGGCATCCCCCTCCCAGCTGCCAACAGAATGTGCAGTGTCCCGAAAGAGCCAACATGCTCCATAAAACCAGGGGCCCTACTCCTGGCAGCATCACAGCCTGCCTCCTGCCAGCACCAAGCTCCAGCCACTTTTCCTGGGCATTTACTGGCTAGATTTCCAGCTGTCAGCATCAGAGATCTTTGCTCAAGGGCCTTCTCTGGCCACCAGAGCCCTTCTGCCTACTCACAGGGCAGACCAGAATGTTGGGAAATTAACACCGCTCCCCCACTCCTCCTACCCAAGAGCAACCCTCAGCCAGTAAGCAATGGGATTTAGAGGATAAATATCCCAGCTTCCTTGTCCTTTAGGAATGTGAGGCACATGTTCTCTGCCGTCTCTCAGAGCTCCCCAGCAGGATGACGCTGCGGTTGTCCACGGCGGCCACTCGCTCGATAACACACCCTTCCTATCTCCCTTCCCTTCTGTCTCGTTTATCCTTTCCCTGATGGTGTTGCATGAGACACCCTCCAAAAACTTCTTACACTTGAACTTTTGTCTCAAGGTCTGCTTCCAGGGAACCCATACTAAGATACCAGAGTTTTTTAATTTTAACTAAGCCAGTGAGTGATATGCTGGGAAGTGTTTAACAACCAGCTATCCAAAAGGGAAGTGGAATATATATTTTTTTTGAAGTTTTTTGAGATATATATATATATTTCCTAAAAATCTTCAAAAAAACTCATGGATAGGACCGGCCCGGTGGCGCACTGCTACAGTGCACCACTTGGGAAGTGCGGTGGCACTCCCGCCGAGGGTTCGGATCCCACATACAGACCGGTTCCCGCTCACTGGCTGAGCGAGGTGCGGGAGTAACACCGAGGGTTGCGATCCCGTTGCCGGTCCCAGTCTGGTATGGGCACAACACCGAGGGTTGCGATCCGTTGCCGGTCACGAAAAAAGACAAAAAGGAAAAAAAAAAAAATTCATGGATAGATTCATATTATCTTTCTATTCTGTTTTTCCATGAACTTTTTGAAATACCCTCATGTGTATGTATATATATATAATAAATGATTTTATCATAAATTTTACTAATATAAGGGATATTTAGCAGTCAATTTGCAAATAACAAGAAATACTCTTTATTGTAAATTTTACATATTGATTTTATATATTGTAAATTCTATACATTGTAAAGTCTCTATATTGATTCTCACAGGATTCTTCCACTGATTTTTGTCAAATTCTTGTAATTTATGCTTGCAATTGACCATGTAGTTCTGACATGAATGTTGGTTGAAACGTCTATTTATGTTAAAAAGTAAGATAAAGTGAAACCACAAAGGCATATGCCCTAACTTCGTTCACTCATCAATGATCTGAATGATTTCTTTGCTGAATCAGATAATAGATTTCAAATACCAGAAGAAAATTATCTTAATATTTAGCTATTTGCAATGAGATGGCTACAGACATGACACACTTTTTTTTTATAGGAACATCTCTTTATTTTTATTTTTATTTGTTTGTTTATTTATTTATTTATTTATTTATTTTTAGTTTATTTTATTTATTGAATCAAAATAGGTTATACATATTTTGGGGGTTGAACATTGAGATATGTTGATTAAATCAATATTACTAGCATCATATTGTTACAAATCACAATTATTCTTTATGCCCCTTGTCCAATCTCTCCCCATCCCCCATTCCCTCCCTCTCCCCCCCGTAATTTCCCTAGATTTCTTCTTTCCTTCTGAAAGAATAATGGTTATTGTGCTAATTTGTTGCCTAGATGATCTGTCCAATGCTGAGAGATGTGGTCAGGTTCCTCAATATTATCATAGAGCAGATGCTTCTTCTGTCACTCTGAAATGGGTTTTCTGGAAAGAGACATCATCTTTTCTTTGTCTCTGCTGGTGACTCTTGTGTGAATGCACTCCAGTGGTTGGCGGACCATCTGGGTGGTGGTTGTGGCATCTAGCGGCTTTTGCGGCAGCCATGGTTATTGTGGTGCTGTGGTGGGCCACCCACGTGGAGGTGCTGTTTTGGGTATGCTCCTTGGCACTGGCGGTGTGCCTGGTTGTGGGGTGTGTTTGGTCCCCTTCTCCATGCCTCAGGTCCCCAGGCAGGGCCCAAGTCACTGGCATGGTGTGCCTGGTTGTGGGAGAGAGATCCAGTCCCCTTCTCCATACCCTGGGTCTCTGGGTGAGCTCCAAGGCGCTGGCATGGTGTGCCTGGTTATGGGAGAAAGGTCAGGTCCCCTTCTCCATGCCTCAGGTCCCCAGGCAGTCCCCAAGGTGCAGGCGCAGTGTGCCTGGTTGTGTGAGGAGGGTCTGGTCCCCTTCTTCATGTCTCAGGTCACTGGGTGGGCCCCAAGGTGCTGGCCTGGTGTGCCTGGTTGTGGGAGAGAGGTCCAGACCCCTTCTCCATGCCTCAGATCCCCAGGCAGGGCCCAAGGCACTGGCACAGTTTGCCTGGAAGTGGGAGTGGGGTCCGGTCCCCAATCCAAGCCTCTGGTTCCCAGGCAGGCTCCAAGGCACTGGTGGTGTGCCTGGGCCAGAACTAATTTTTTGTCCTTTGCTTCTAACATGGGGGAACTTCCAGTGAGAACCAGTACTTGAGCTGTGTGGTTGTTTAAATTGCTGCTTTGCTGCTGTTTCCCTAGGGAAGGCTTTTTGTGCAGCTCGGGGTTTAATGGTTGATCTTGTAGGTACTTCCGGCTCTCCAGAGACCTGGTGGATGTGTTCTGTAGAATCTCTGATCTGGGCCTGAGTTTTTTCATCAAACTGCACCCCGTGCAATCTTGCATTCCTGACTAGTTTCCTCTGAGTGGTCCTGCGCTGACTGGGGGGCAGGTCGGCTGGCCTTGCTGTGTCCCAGTGTTCTCCTGGTGTTCCCATCTCGCTCACCACCCGTGCTCCAAACACTTCCCATGGGACAGGCCCTGTGCTGGTCCCTTGCAATGACTCACCAGCCTCTGAACGGCTCCCGTTTTTCAGCTGTTCTGGCTCCTCGCTCCTGCGTGGGTCCATGGGAACCCTACTAGTGGTCTTGCTGTCCTGGGGGCCGCCAAGGCCCTCTTCTCCCCTGCCACCTCCAAGCAACGCCATCTGAAGGGCACAGCTGTGGCTTCTGCCCGCTCCTGCTCCATGCGCTCATCAGCTGGAGCCTTAAAGCAGCCGCGGCCCAAAATGCTCCGAGCAGCTTTTTCTTTCTCTCATCGTAGTTTCTCCCACCTCATGAACTCCGTAGGTCTCTTCTCCTCTTCCCCTGAGCTCCAGCGGCCCTGGCTTGGCTGATGTTACATTTTTACAGTAGTAATTTTGGTTGATCTGTGGGAGAGAGTGACGCTGGGAACCGTCTCTCCTGCCACCTTGACCGGAACTCAACATGACACACATTTAAGATGAACTTGCTGCAGACAGAGTTAGACTGTGATGGTACAGTGGGTGCAGACAGACTGAGATTTTCTGTACTAAAATGTTACTTTGTATCAAAAGTCAAACAGACTTTAGTATAACAAATAAAGGCCAATTTCTGTAAAATATATAGATATTAACTTGCATTATTAACATTTTTCCCATCCCTTTCTTAAGTCTAGACAATCAATAAAACAACAAATTAAGTTCCTATTTATAGAGTTTACTATTTCTATGATGTAAATACCCCCGTGTGACCAATGTCAAGGGACCAACGTGAAGTTGCTTAACACAGAGCTGGGAAGAGATGTGCGTGAGCACGCATGTAGTGTGTCCACCACGTGGGTGAGACAGTCATAAGTAACCTCAGGAGCATAGATATTACTAAAATGTAGTAAAATAATTTGGAAGTAATGAGTTTTAAGTATTTATTAACTTTGTTTCCACTACAATTTACTCAATTTTAAGTTTATATGTTTCATTGTTAATACTGGCTGTGTTTAATAATCAGCTTTGCAAAATTACTGAGCTTTTAACATCCAGCTCTCAAGAGTTAGTATGAGCCAGCCCCAGCGTTTAGGCCATAAGCAATGGACTAGGAGGAGCTAATGAAATGCAAAGCAGTTCTGCTTTCAGGTAAGATAAGGTGAAAGAGGGGAAACCAGGCTGGGGCAGGGATACTGGTGAGAGGGGAGAATAAGAGTCAGTGGGCCCCAGCGATCAGGGGAGACACCCCAGTGGGCAGGAGTGGAAGCAGCATCCAGAAGCCACCCAGCCTTCACCACATGGACCAAGCACTGTCTGACCCCAGGGAGCCCCACGGGAGCCCTGGTGGGGCGTCCAAGTCTGCACTGCCACGTTATCCGGTCTTTACTCAAGGGGCCCGGACATCACCGTTCTGTTAGTCTTTCCATCAGCATCCGGTGAGCATCCTTCTGCTGCAGCGCATGGTGTGTGTCTGTCCTTTGACTGTCCCAGGTTGAGCGATGTCTTTGTGTCCCAAGACTTCGTTTATTTCTCACCCAACTTAAACCACATGAACAGCATCCCCTTCAAAGAACTAGAGGCGTGATAGAGGGAGGGAGGTGATGATGCCGGGGATGTTGGAGGTACTGGAGGTGGTGGTGGTGATGATTGTGATGGAGATGGTGGAGGTGGTGGTGGTGGTGGTTGGGTGATGGTGGTGGTTGTTGGGGGGGTGATGATGGCGGTAGTGGTGATGATGGTGGTGGTGGTGACGATGGTGGTGATGGTGGTTGTTGGGGTGGAGGTGGTGGTGGTGGTGGTGGTGGTGATGGTAAAGAAGTATGAAAACAAAACCCTGACTCAAGTCTTCCAGTGGGACAGAACAGAACCAGCTTTAGGAGCTCTCCTCTAGGGCCAGCTTAGAGGTAAAGCTCACCCTCTTAGAGTCTCATTCCAAAAGGCTAACATGTATTGAGGGCTAAGCATGAGCCAGGTCTTAACCTTATCATCCCTTGTAATCCTCAGAGCAACAATGGAAGGCAAGTAGAAAGTGGGGCTGGGACTCACGCCCAGGCAGATCTGCTCCTAGAAAGTTTTTATTCCCATGCTACGGAGTTAACTAAGGCTGCAATTCTTGTGGCCCTCTGGGCAGACAGCGCAAACTCAAGCCACTGTTTAGGCCTTTGTAACTTACAGAGCTCAGTCCCCCATCGCCTCACCTAGAGGAGGAGGGAAAGGGGAGACACCAGCCAAGACCCGGCTGTTGAGAAAGCGCTCAGCCACATGGCACCACCCACGCCACACTAGAGGACCTCCAGGAGGAGGTCAAAGAGCACCCGTCCCTGAGTGGGTGCTGCACAGAACTATCTCATTAACGGCCAGGGTGGCTCCTGATTTACCACTGTGGCTCCACCGTGCACCCACCTCAGCCCAGCACAACCCCTGGCCCAGAGCAACCTCTAAGTGGATTTGGACTGAATTCTCTGTGCTACTGCTAGAACTCGCCTTCTCTGCAAACCTGATCCAGTGACACGACGCTGGGGGTCTGCTCACCTCGAAGATCTATGCAGAGGTGGCATAGGGAGGGGGCCCGTTCTGACACCACACCTACCAGTCATGCACCCTTAGGCAAGTCACACAGCCTCCTGGAGCCTCAATTTCCTCACCTATAAAATGGGATGAGTCAGGTGTGAGGAGATAGCGAGGCGGCTTGGCAGAGAGCAGGCAGGGAGGAACGTTTGCTCCAGCCCAGCCTCAGGAAGCAGAACCCACTGCCTGCCTGCAGCCTGGCTGCAAGAACCAAATGCGTCAACGAAGCAGTTCTGAAAACTGTCAAGAGGGAGAGAGGAGGATCGACCAACGTGTTTTGGGGTATCTACCGTGTGCTTGTTCACCCTTCATCTACTTTAGTCCTCGCATGCACCCTTCAGGGAGATAGCAATACCCAAAATTTACAGATGAGGAAACTGAGAGGCAGAGAGATGGGGCAACCACCCAAGTTCACACTCAAAGTTCACCCCAGGTTGGCCTCTACCCTCCTCCCACCGGTCCACACTACCCTCTGCAAGGGGCTATGATCTTACTTTATTTTTTTTCTTTTAGTTATCACTTTTAAGTTGTATAGTCATATCTAAGCACAAAGTAAATTAAAAATCTGCTTTATGGTAATATGAAATTGACAAGCCAGAATATTAGTGCATGCAGTCTGTTTTTCATTAGGAAGTTAATGTGCTATCCAACAAATTAATTAATTGATTCTTTGGTTTTCAAAATTTTGTTTAATTTCTTTATTCATATACAGACATACACAATTTTGTGTAGATGTATAAAAACATGTGCACTCTTTTTCACATTTTCTGTTTTTCTCGGATACCCCCTTCCCCTCTACCCTCCCACCCACCTCCAAGGTAATTATGTTAATAACCTCATATGTATCTTTTCATATTTTTGGTACTCATAAGTCATACTCATACACATATGCAGTGACATAAATAAGGGATACAGGATAGGCTATTATTTATTTCACACAAGTGAAGCCTATATACTACACGACCTTTTCTGTGTTGTGCATTTCTCTCCCCGGTTCCATGGGGAATCCCTCCTGGCCGTCTGACATCACTCCCATTTATTGACTGTGATGGCTGCTTAATACTCCATGGTAAGTGGAGCATTATTTTCTCAAACTACTAGTAGAAAATTTATTTTCCATTTTCTGTCACTAAAAATAATGCAGCCGTGAATATCCTTGCATATATGCCCCTTCATACTGGTCTTTTCCTTTTATTAATTTAACATTAAATGAAGGTTCTTAAATAATTTGAAAATCACCTTTGCTGTATATTCACATATATTGAGACCAGAAAAGAATCTGGGAGAATGAAACTCTGGAGACAGAACAATCGATGAATGCTTTCATTTTCTGTATTTCCTTCATGTTGTTACACTATTCGTATGATAGATAAAAGATGGAAGGGACAAAACGTATCTGTTTTATGCGTAACAATCCTGCAATTGTAGGGGAAAGAGGGACCCTGGGGACCTAGCAATGTGTTAACAGGGGGTGAAGTCAGAAATAGGGTCTCCTTTTTTTTTTTTTTTTAAAGATGACTGGTAAGGGGATCTTAACCCTTGACTTGGTGCTGTCAGCACCACGCTCTCACAAGTGAGCCACGGGCCAGCCAAAATAGGGTCTCCTTCTGAACAGCTGCCGTCTTTGCTCTAACACCCCTTGATCTGCTCTAAGCCTTCAGAGGTCTAGGGCTATTGGGGCAGTGGGGACGCATGGTGGAGACCCACACAGCACATTAGAGGAAAAGCCAGGTTTAGAACTCCACTCTTGTTCATAGATGGGCTCCATCCCTCCAGGGCTCAGGAAGATATTTGCTTTCTCTTCCATGGCAGCTCATCAGTGCCATGTTGCTACCCATGGAGACCACCTGTGCCAAAGTGATAAGAAGCACATGAAGCCAGAGAAGCCTGCTCTCAAGAAACTTGCTTATCAAAGCACAGAGGGAAAATCACCATATGTACCCTCTCATAAGTGGGAGCTAAGAGATAAAGAAGGAAGGAAAGAAAGACCACAGTGGGGCGTTGGACTTGCAGAGGGAGAGAACATACCTAGGAAAACAAAGTGGAGTGGGGGGAGGGGGATGGGGAGGGAGAGCGGGGATAATTGGGTAGGGGACACGGGGTATAATCACAATTTGTGGTAATGGACATGCTGCCCATGTGGATCTGGCCATCACATCTTAGGCACAAGTGGTGACAATTTGCTTTGTACCCCATGAATATTCATAACCAATAAAAAGAAAACAAAACATTTTTAAAAATTAAAAATAAAAATAAAAGAAACTTGCTTATGAGAATGTTCCATGGAGACCAGAAAGAGTAGAGACTTTTAAGCCAAACCTCCATGGCTTGACTCCACAAATCTTTACTGTGTCCCTCATGTGCTGGGTACTGTCTAAGGGTTGTTGGGGACTAGCAAAACAGAGTTCCATTTCTGTATATTTTTCAGGGAGCAGTCAGAAGATCTTAATCAACGAACTCCAGCAGTGGGAAGACAAGCAAAAGAAGTTGCTTATCTCAGACACTGCAGGGACACTGAGCTTTTTATAGCTCTCAGAAACAATGAGCCCAAAGAAAGCAATGCCTTACCAGCTCACCACTCATTCATGTACATCAGCAGATGCATTTTATGGGCTATCATTAATTCTCACTCTAGTCATTGTTTCAGCACTGTATGCAATTATCTAAAACAATATTTCACAAACTTTGACAGCAACTCAAGCGTAAGGAAGCTGAGGGTGTGTCCAAACCGGACAAGTCACAAGGAACATTGAGCATACTCAACCTGCTCGTTTCAGTGCCAGGATCTTTGGAAATGGGAAAGGCCACCAAAGAGCTAAATGCACTTTGATTTGCAACTTGGACCTTAGTTTGAAAAATCCAGGCAGCCAGACATTTCCAGATGGAAAAGCTAATTCTCTCATTGAAGGGGAAACTCACATTTCTGCCTAAGATTGTCCTATTTAAAAGGGACTCATGTTTTGTTTCCACAAGATACAGCAATGAACAGGAGAAACGTGATTCCTGCTCTCAGAGAATTTTAGCTGTGAGACCCAAGAAAACTTTTTTTTCCCTTTAGTTACTCTGAACCTCAGTTTCCTCATCTGTCAAGTAGAGGCCTTTCTCAGGGAGATCCCCAAGGGTCCACTGATTAGAGCTATGCACTCAGTGATACCAGCAAAGACAGCTTTGTCAAAACAGCTCACACACCCAGGTAGAGGGTATTGTGCATCCTCTGTTCTGATATCTCATTACTAAAAATTCATGTGCACCAGCCCAGGAGTTGCTTTGTAACCCAGGCCAGGACTATGTCTCTGTATAAGGGTCCTCCTAAGACATCAGCTTTGAAAGTGACAGATAAAACAATCTACAAAAGAGGTTTTTAAAAAATAATATTCAAAGTTGGAGAACATGAAAGTCTTTGAGCAGATCAAAGGATGTTAGAGCAAAGATAGCACCTGTTCAGAAGGAGACCCTATTTCTGACCCCAGTTTGAAATAGACACTCTCACTCCCTGCTGGCAAGCCATGCAATTGGCACTGCTTCTATTTAAATCAATTTGGCAAAGTAAATCAAGAACCTGAAAGCATTTGTATCTTCTGACTAGTAATTATACTTCTGGGAATCTAGCCTAAAGAAATAATCCAAACTATTTGTAGGCGTTTTATGCAGAAACATGTTCATTGTTGAATTATTTTCAATGGCAACGAAAAAAATAAAAATAAAAAAACAGTAAAAACAGCATTAAAAATGTATAACACTTTTAATAACACAGGAAATACTTTTATTAAAACACCTTTAATAACATGGAAAAGTGTTTCTCTTATAATATTAACAAAAATTGAATGTAAAATAGTAGAGACATTCAGTGTAATTGTAGTTGTAACTGTAACTCATAATACATATAAACATATTTCATTTATATGAAAGAAACTAGCCAAAATGTTATTAGTGGTCACCTTTCGGTATTGGGATTTGGGATTCAGTCTGAGTCATAGACTCACCCTATGGCCCAAGTAGCCAATCAGGGTTGATGATCAGAAAAAGGGAGATGATTGCTGAATACCCAACATTGGTTATGCATTACAGAATGATGAATTAGGATCAGCAACCCTGAAAGATGAATATGATTTTGCACATGAAGCAAGGACTTTGGTAAACTGGCAGACTAAACATGTGGTTTATCTTCACCTGCTAAAAACAACTAAAATTACTGTAGAGGGATAAAATCCACATGGACAAAAAGAGAAAGAAAGGAAATTATAGCACAAAATTTTGGAATCTGGAAAACAAACACAAAGAAAACTCAGTGTTTGCCCAGGGAGAAGCCAAGAAGCAAGCGTTTTCACACATCAGAACCTGAAAGTCTCCGGAACGGGAGGCACAAGGTACCTCTGAAAGTGGGGAGCAAGTGGGCTGGAAACTGGAGGATGGGTTAGAAGTCTGTAAAAAGGGCAGGGGGGGGTCTCCATATTTTCTCTCTCCCCCACCCATGTGATGCCAACCACTCCTCCTTTATACCTTGAGGAAATGGGGACTTACTCTGGAGAACTTATCCAGACAGACTCTGAACCCCTAAACACCAAGCAGGGCCAAGGGGTGGAGTAATAAACTGAAACCGACCAGAAGATTAACTGAGACTGAGACCCTCTCAGTCCCTCTCCCTGACACAGCTTCTAGAAAGCTGGTAGCCTTTACAACCCAGACAGGAAATTAGAGACCTCCTTTCTAAGGAAGACCTACCCAAGAGAAAAGACCTACAGGTACTGACATTTGGGGGCCCCCAATGAGACAGCTTATTCTTCACCAGATTATTATAGAGTGAGACCCACCAAGGGACAAGCTCCCCTGCTGTATACACACATACTCACACGCTCCAGTCAGTTTCTTAGTGACTTACTCTTAAATATAAATGACTACCAAGGACCACCAGACATTTGAGGAAAGCCTCTGGCATGAAAAATGGAGATAAGACAAGCAGGAAAAAAGGAATTCAGAGGAAACTGAGACGATGACAGAAACAGAAGAATTGCGGGAGCCACAACTAATAGGCTCAAAGAGACAAGAGAAAATATTGCATCTTGAAGCAAGAACAACACTACTAAAAAATATCCAGAGCTATTGGATACCAAAAATACAGCAGATGTTTTAAGACTTGAAATGATAGAAAAGATAAAGAAATTTCTCAGAAAGTAGATAAAAAAAGACAAGAAAATCAAACAGAATGCATAGGATAAAGAGGAGTTCCAGAAACAAAGAGATTGGAGGGAGGAAATCGTCAAATAAGAAAATTTGCCAGTTGGATCCCCTCACTGGCCAGCTGCCAAAAAAAAAAAAAGAAAGGAAGAAAATTTGCCAGAACTGAAGATCATTCAGTGGACTCCCACACTGGAAGGTCTGCTGATGTCCAATCCAATGGATGAAGACAGGGCTGTATCAAGGCAAGTATGTGTGGTACTTCAGCCTGCTGGAGAGACAGAGAACTGGAAGCTTCTAGGGAGGAGAGTTAGGATAAGACAGTACGGAGGAACTAGGGTCAAAATGGCATTAGACGTCTCAATAGCAACATTGAAAGCCCAGAAGCAGTGAAACAATTCCTTCAAATGCTGAGAGAAAATGATCTCCAACCAAGAATTCCATACCCAGCCAAACTATCAGTCAAGAGTGAAGGTAGACTAAAGATCTTTTCAGATATAAAAGGTCTCAAAAAATTTAACCCCTATGAATCCTTTCTCAGGAAACTACTGGAGGATGTGCTTCACTAAAACAAAGAGGGATAAGAAGGAAGGAAGGAAGGAAGGAAGGAAGGAAGGAAGGAAGGAAGAAGGAAAGAAGGTCACAAAAAAATATGTTGGACTTTCTAAAGCTGTAATTTTTTAAATAGAAATTATGTGGTTTCACATTATTACTTCAATGGCTGGCTAAATAGACTCTGAAAAGATCAGGAAGACACTGGAACCACAACTGGAAGGAATTCCTAACAGCTGAGGCATTAGTGCCTAGACACTACAGTGGTTTTCCTAGAATATTATAGGCAAGGACTTCTGTCATTGGTATCCCACATCCAAAGAGACTCTCCGCTATATTTGTTGTTTGCATCATTGATTCTTACCTCAAAGCACCAGAATGGGTCATCTGATTGGTCAAACTTTCTTTACCTGTGTGCAGGATTTGTGAATAGCAAGCTCTCTGCTCTCTTGTATTAAAAGGCAGTTTTTGGACAGAGAAAAAACAGAGATGCCCAGGATAGCGGTGAAGGGAGATTCCAGGGTGACTGCTGGGCAGCAGGCCCAGGGAGCAGCCAGAACCAAATGGAACAGGAGAGGGGGCTCCAGAGGGGACATCTTCAAGAGGATGAAATTAATGGAGCACCCAGGGTTTTATCATATGAAGAGGAGACATTCTTCTGACAGTGAATTAGGGAACAAATTAACAATAGATACACAGAAAACTTAAGCAAATTGAAAAAGTGATATTTATTCCAAGGAAATTTAAGACAGGATAAAACATGGTTCAGCTGTGAATAATATTTCAATAATCATAATAATGTAAACACTGAACATTTATCTAACCAAAATATGAATATATTGAGAAGGTGGGAAGAAAGAAAGTAAGGAAAGAACAGGTAGGCGCGATGCTATATAAGATAGCTAAATTCCTATCCTTCAAGCAGGAAGTCAAGAGATTAAAAACTAAAAATGAAAAATCAGGAAATAGCAGTATAAGCCTATAATTTAGACATGAGGAGGCATACCAAACAGCTAAAACTGAAAGTGGGTGGTGGGAATGGAGGAGTGGGATCCCGCCTGGGGATGGCTCTTTTTTATGAAAAACCTCATGGTGTTATGCACACATAACTTTGGTTTTTTAATTTAATTTTTTAGATATGGAGGGCATCCAGGTAGAAGGATCAGTGAGTAGAGGTGTGGGCCATGCAGTTAGTCAGGTCGGGTTGACTCAGGGGCGGCAGGGCTGGAAGGGCAGGAGGACAACAAGGCAGAGCTGCAACGGCAGGGCCCAGTGTGCAGGGGAAAGGCGACTGTCACAGGCTGTTGCACAGGAAAGTCCTGATCACTTCCTTGTTCTGAATCTTGTGGAAAGGTCAGTGGGTGGAAATCAGGAGTGGGAGAGATGGACAGCAAGGGGCCCCAGTTAGGAGACTGCACCCAGTTCTCGGGAGAGAGGAAGAAGGTCTGCATGTGGTGGTGGCCGTGGGATACAGAGGGTATGGGTGACAGATATCTTCTAGGGGACTCGTCAGCACTCAGTTAACCAGCTACAAGGAATAAGGAAGAGGAACAAGCTGATGGGAGTGGTGAGGGGGAGCAGTCCAGGAGAAGAAAGATTTCCTTTCTGACCACAGACACCATCTCCAAGGCAGAAGTCTCCCCCTTCTACCTTCCAAAACAGAAATCATCATGTGCAGATATGGGGAGCCCAGGGGTCGTGTTAGGAGCTCAAGCTTTGGAGTCTTTAATACCTAAAAATACCTAAAAGATGGACTGGTAGTAAAAGAAAGGCATTGTCTTTGCAGCCAGACAGCCCTGAGTTTGAATTCCAATCATGCCAGTTACTGTCTGCATGGTTTTACCCAAGTTACTTAATCTCCCTGAATCCCGGGGTTGTCAACTCGCAATGGGCCTGGCCACGCCCCCTCACAGGTTACTAGGAGAGTGTGATAGAAGAACTTCCAGAGAATGCCTCACATGTGTCTGTCAGCACTGCGAACCTCTCCCTTCCTGTGCCCCCCTCCCACTCCCGTGTGGCACGAAGGTCTTCTAGGAAGACCCTTCCAGGTCTTCTGAGATTTGTTCCATTTCCTGCATCTCTCAGGCTGCGGGGCTCCAGAAGCATTCCTGGGAGGCACCATCCGCTCCCCTCCCATCAGTTCAAGAACAGAAATCACACAGGTTTGCATCAACCAGAAAGTCAGCTTTATTAGCCCACCACCAGCGCAGGGGGAGGGGAGACAGCTGGGAACCGTGCTGGGAGAACAGAGCCCTGACCCAGGCCTTCAGGAGCAGCAGCTGGCGGGTGGGCAGGAGGCTCTGGGGGAGGCAGCTCAGTGCTTGGAGCTCTGGCCCTGGCTGAAGCTGGACGAGACCTGCTCCTTGAGGATGGGCCGGGTCTGGCGGCTGGAAGAGGACGAGGAGGACGAGGAGAAGACTGTGGGAGAAGAGAGAGGAGGTGAGAAGGGCTCTGGGGGCCAAGCAGCCTCGAGAACAGGGAGAAAGAGGCTGTGGGGGAAAGGGCTTGGCCCCCACCCTATGTAAACAGGCAGAGGGGCCTCAGTGCCTGGGGACCTCAGGAGCCTTACCCTCACGGGAAGAATAGGATTGGCCAGATGCGTGCTGGGAGGAGGGGAGGCTGTGAAGACTGAAAGAGACAGACCATTAGACACATGGTGGGGCACAGTGAGTGTGCAGTGGGGGCATGAACTCGGGGTGGGGGGGTGGCCGGGCACTCACTGGGCGTCCTCGCCCTCCAGCAGGCGGCGGTAGGTGGCGATCTCCTGCTCCAGCCGCGTCTTCACGTCCAGCAGGATCTGGTACTCCTGGCTCTGCTGCTCCATCTCACAGCGCAGCTGTGCCAGCTGCTCCTCCACACTGCCGATCAGCCCCTGGATCTGCGCCAGCTGCACGCAGTAGCGGCCTTTGGTCTCCTCCAGGCTGCTCTCCAGGGATGCTTTCTGCAAGTGGGAGAGTCAACATACATGGTCACTCCTGTCCCTCCGAGTCTCTGGGCATGTTTCCTGAGAGATGCATGGATTTTCATCCCAGCTGGGGTACTGATGGGCTGGACAACATGGAGAAAAGTTATTCCTCCATGCTGGGCCCAAATTTTTCCATCTGTTTAAAATTTTCCATCTTAAAATTTTCCTACTCCTGGGAAAAGAAAGTTGGAACTGGATTGTGGCACTGTTGAGGTGGCAGTGGCCGTTACTGGTGACTTGGGGGGCTGCAGCTGGGCCAGGTCCCTCATACCATGCTGAGCTGGGACTGCAGCTCGATCTCCAGGCCCTGGAACACCCTCCGGAGCTCAGTCACCTCGCTGCGCCCACTCTGTATCAGTTCGCTGTTAGAGGCCACTTCTTTGTTTAGCTCCTCAGTCTGAGATGGGAAAGAAGAGCAAACGGTGTGAGACGCTCCAGAGGCCCCCTGGCTGGGATGTCCTGCAGAGGACTGAGGACCCAGCCCCACCTTGCTCAGGAACCAGGCCTCAGCATCTCTGCGGTTCTTCTCTGCCATCTGCTCGTACTGGTCACGCATCTCGTTCAGGATGCGGCTCAGGTCCACGCCGGGGGCGGCGTCCATCTCCACATTGATGTCCCCACCGGTCTGGCCCCGCAGGGCAAGCATCTCCTAGGAAAGGATGGCAGGAGGTGGTCAGCCCAGCTGACCCCTCTGCTGGCCCTGCATGGATCTGGCAACACCACTACACCAGCCTCCCACCCCCAAAGCCAGCAGCGACCTCACCTCCTCGTGGTTCTTCTTCAGGTAGGCCAGCTCCTCCTTCAGGCTCTCGATCTGCATCTCCAGGTCGGCCCTGGCCAGGGTCAGCTCGTCCAGCACCCTGCGCAGGCCATTGATGTCGGCCTCCACGCTCTGGCGCAGGGCCAGCTCATGCTCATACCTGACAGGACAGAGTCAGAGAATCAGAAACATCCTTGGGGCTCCCAAGGCTCTGTGCCTGCTGGACCTCCTGGATGGACAGTCCCACTCCTTGCCCTCTGCCCTCTGCCCTCAGCCCACCATGCTGGCAACTCACTTGGTTCTGAAGTCATCGGCTGCCAGCCTGGCATTGTCAATCTGCAGGATGGGCTGTGCATTCTCAACGGTGGCCGCGATGATCTGGAGTGGAGATGGAAGGATAGGAGGCCTGGTCAGCCAAGGACCCTGCTGCTTGAGGGTGAAGGGTAGAAAGGGGAAAAGGAACCTCCCAAACCTGGGGGTTGCCTGGATGGCAGGTAAGGCCCTACACTGCCCCAGCTAGGCTGGGATGCCTTCTCCACCCAGCTCATGGTGTGTGGGATGCACCCACGTCTCCCACCACCACCATCCTGCCCCAAGGCTGAAAAGCTGAGCTTGCAATGCAAAGAATCCTTGGAGGGAATGAGAGATTCAGGGTTCCAGCCCCAGCTCAGACACAGAGATGCTAAAAAGGGACCCTATGCTACCACTTCTCTGGGTGACCCAGGTCACTCCCCCAAGGTGCCTCAGTCTCTCTGTTTGTAAAATGGAATTTTTAGAGAGGTTTTCTAAGGACCACCACCACTCTATCCACCAAAGCCACCCACCTTGTTCTTCAGGTCCTCGATGGTCTTGAAGTAGGGGGTGTAGTCTTTGGCCTCGCTGGGCCGCTGCCTCTGGTACCAGTCATGGATCTTCACCTCCAGGTCAGTGTTGGCCTCCTCCAGGGCGCGCACCTTGTCCAGGTAGGAGGCCAGGCGGTCGTTGAGGTTCTGCATAGTGATCTTCTCATTGCCAGAGAGGAGACCACCATCGCCACCACCAAAACCACCACCAAAACCACCACCGAAGCCACCACCCAGGCCAGCACCATATCCTCCACCAAAGCCACCACCTAGAGTGCCACCAAAGCTGCTGCTGCTGCTGAAGCCACCACCATAGCCGCCCCCCAGCCCGCAAGCTCCCCCGGAGGAGAAGCGGGAGGAGGAGACGGACAGGCCCCCATAGGTGCTGGGGACCCGGCAGGATCCACCAGCCAGGACAGAGGAGATGCGGCTGGAGCCACCCCCGATGCCACAGGAGCCCTTCATGGAGCTGGAGGAGGTGAACTGGCGGCTGCAGGTGGTCATGGTGCCCAGGAGGGAGGCGATGAGCGAGCGAGTTGGCTGAGAGAAGAGAAAGGTGCTCGGCGGCTGAGAGAGGACGCTGTGGCTGCCTCCAACCCCAGGAAGCTTTATATGCACCAGGGAAGGTGGGGCCTCCCAACTGCTGACTCCAGGCTCCCCTCCGGATTTCATCACTCCGGTCCCGTCCAACTCCCCACTCTGGATTATTCAGCACAGGGTCGACTCACTTTGCTGTGTGCTGGTTCAGAGTTCCCACCCAGCTCTGGGGGTGTGGGGCTGAGAAAAAAACACAAACGCGAGTCAGTCGTGACTCAGGCTGGGCAGCCAGGAATCTGGCTCCTGTTCCCAGAGCCCGAGGGGCCAGTGGAGCCATGGCACAGGCGGCTTTGTGGCAGCCGCGTCCCCAGGCAGTGAGTCAGCCCTTAGGAAGGACTCCCTGCCCCACAGTGACAGCCTGGCTGAATGAGACCTCAACAATGCCATCCCAGGGCTGTCCTGGGATGCGGCTGTGGGAATCCTGCACGCCGGCTCTGAGCAGGAGCTGGGTTCACGGCTTCACTTTGCTGTATGACCTGAGGCCTTTCACCTCTCCTCTCTGGGCTTGTTTCCCCTCAGTAATGACAAGACTAGACTAGGTGATCTTGGAGTCTTTTCTAACTTTAAAAATCTAACTCTAAAAATCCTATGACTTTCTTTCCCCTGTTGGATCTAATTCCAGTTTCAGAGGCAGCCTTTGAGCCCCCAGACCCCCAGAAGTGGTGTGTACCATAGAAACAGCATGCACTGTAGAGCCAGGCAGGTGGCAGCTGCATTCCTGCTCTGCCCCTTACAAGTGGCACAGCACAGGCAGGTCCTTTAGCTCTTCTGGTCCTCAGTTTTCTCATCTGTAGAAGGAGAAATCACACCCCCAGCCACAAAGAAACATGCATGAAGGAGCCCACTGGCCCTTGCCCACTGGCTAGCCCTGGCCCTCAACCTTCCCATCATCCTTTTTCCACCCAGCTGCCCCTTGCCTGCCTCTTCACGCCCACCTCTACACTCTGGCACCCCCTCCCCACCCCCCACAGAGCCCTGTACCCACACTCCCACCTGACGATCACCCCCCAATACGTGGTTCTTCCTCCCCACCTACTGCCCTCCCCTAATCATGGCACCGTCCTGTGACTGTGGTGAGAGGGGGTCCCCATCCTGACACTGATGCTGTGTGTCACTGCTGACCCCACCGTGGGCCGCAGAGTCCCCCCACAGAAATGGTCCTGTCCAGGGATTGGTTTCCAGCAGTTTTCTCTTGTGTGACCACAGATTCCAGGCCGGGTGTAGCAACTCCATTTATGCAGTCGAGGAGAAAGGAGAGGGCACCGAGACTCTGGTCACCTGCCTGCTCAGACAGTGCACAGAGGGCCTGACACATCTGCACAGCCTGTAAGGTGGGCATGAGGTGAACATTATTCCTGCCACCAGTCCACAGATGTGGAGCTAGGGGGGCGGGTGGGCTGCCCAAGACACAGGTCACCTGGCACTGAGGTTTGAATGTCTTCCTGTCTGCTCCCCCGCCGTGCCAAACCCCCCATCCTGGACCACTCTCCCCACACGTCTCAACGTCATGTCATTCTCTTGATCCTTGAATTAACTCTGCAGAGTGAGGAGGACAGAGGGAGAACCAGAGAGAGGTGGTGATTCACCCAGAGTCACTGGGCTTTAAGCTGGGGATCCGGGTCAAGACTGGAGCTCTGGCCCCCTCTGGGCTCCCATGATAGCTGCAGGCAGGGGCCAGGTGTGTCCGATTTTCACCCACATCATTCGGGGCCTGGTAGAAGCTCTGCCCACAGCAGGCATGACCCTGGCTTGAGAGCCTGGTCCAGCACCGAGGGCTGGACCCAGAGACAGAGCCTCTTTGGAGTGCCGTGGGGGTGAGCCGCGTGCTGGCCCCTGTCTGTTCTACCGTGCCTCTGTTGAGGTGAGAGGAGTCCAGGGAGGCCTTGCCTCTGCCTGAGCTCTGCTGGGCAGGAGATTCTGTGTCTCAGCACGACCAGGGCTGTGCTACTGTCACATCCTGTCCAGTCAGTCGCTCGGCCCCCAGGGCTGAACAGACCTGATGCACACACCTTGAGCCAGACCCGGGACAGGGACCCTGATAGTCCCCACCCCAGGCTCCAGAAATGGGCAGAGAGGACCCTGGAATCTTGGACAAAAACCCCAGAGTGCAGATGTCAGGATGGGCCTGGAGTTGAGGTCCAACCACAGACTCCTCAAAACTGGAAATGGCCCTCAGGGTCACCAAAGGCCACCAAGCCCCAACCAGAGAGCATGAAAGACTTGCCCAAGGCTAAACAGCAGGAAAGCAGGAGAGCAGGGACTTGAACCTGCTGGGAACTCTTCATTCTCTGCCCCCAGTACGTACACACATGCACGCGCACACACACACACACATGCGCACACACTCATGCACACACACGTGTACATGCACACACACGCACACGTGTACATGTACACACACGCACATTCGCACACACTCATGCACACACGTGTACATACACACGCATGCACATGCGCACACACTCATGCACACACACGCACACGTGTACATGCACACACACATGCACGCACACACACACGTGTACATGCACACACACATGCGCACACACTCATGCACACACACGTACGTGCGCACACACGTGTACATGCACACACACGTGTACATGCACACACTCATGCACACGCACACACGCACATGCACACACACTCATGCGCGCGCACACACGTGTACATGCACACACTCATGCACACGCACACACGCGCACACACACACTCATGCACACACGCACATGCACACACTCATGCGCGCACACACACGTGTACATGCACACACACGCACATGCGCACACACTCATGCACACACACACGTGTACATGCACACACTCATGCACACACACACGTGTACATGCACACACACGCACATGCGCACACTCATGCACACACACGTGTACATGCAAACACGCACGCACATGCGCACACACTCATGCACACACACGCACATGCGCACACTCATGCACACACACGTGTACATGCACACACGCACGCACATGCGCACACACTCATGCACACACACGCACACGTGTACATGCACACACACGCACACACGTGTACATGCACACACAACGCACATGCGCACACACTCATGCACACACACGTGTACATGCACACACTCATGCACACACACACACACACACGCGCACGCACACATTCGCTTCCTTTCTGATTGGATCCCTGCCCACCCCTGGCCCCATTCTGGGAGGAGTCAGGATGGGATTACACACAGGTCCAGCCCTAAAGTTCTGGGGATCTGTATGGGCTGAGAAGCCAGGGGAAGCTGCAAACCACTCAGCCAGTACCATAGATCACACACACACACCCTGTGCTCAGCACTCAGGGACTGGGGCAAGGAGAGGGGATGGTGACATAGCCTTGACCTTAGAAAAACTTATCATTTGACCTTGAAGAGAACACTAAGGCCAGGGAACACAGCACCTCGTGGCAGGAAACCCTGGGGTGGTTGGCCGGCCTGCCTCCCCGCACCCTGCAGGAGGTGGGGGGGATGAGTGTTACCCTCCGCTTAGTTTCAGCAGTGAAGGAGGGGGCTACCCGCCTAGCCCTGACCCTCAGAAGGGTCCAGAGGGAGGCTCCAGCTAGGCCCAGGAGGATCTGAGTTGGCAGGGAAGGAAAGGGGGGCATGTCCTCTGTGCCAGTGAAGCGCACCTGCCCTGAGGTCGCCAAGAGCCAGGACTGCTAAATCTGGTGGGCACAGAGCACAGATTCCCACGAGCTGGCACCCTCCAAGCAGTGGATTCCCTCCCCCACCCCTGCCTCCTTACCCTTCCTTTGCCCCACTCCATCCCAGGTATGAGGTTATGTCATACCCAAGTTGGCCAGGAAATATCGTTGGCCAGTGCCACGCCTCAACTTGCAAGGCTTCTCCAACCTGACTGATCATCAGATCCCGTGCAGATTCCCAGCCCCCACTCCAGCCCCTGCATCAGCATGGCTCAGGACAGGCCTGGTCATGGCCACTGGTTTACAAGCTCCCCTGGGGATTCCCAGGCTGGGAAGGCAGGAGGCAGCCCAAGGTGCCGGGAGGGAGGCCGCCGGGAGGCTGAGGGGAGAGAGGGGCTGCTAGAAGACCCCAGCCAGAGCCACAGCCTTCAGGGCAGGAGGAAGGAAGAGAAGACCCCCACTGAATCAGGACCAAGCAGCCTAGAGTCGGGGCAAGCAGGGGCGAGACCTCGGGCGAGCCCTTCAGCCTCTCTGAGCCTCAGTTTCCTTCTCTGGGAAATGAGGTAACAGCACTACTCACAGGCATGTCCGAGGATTAGAGGTGGAACAAAGAAAGCACCTGGCACAGACTGGGGGCCATCATTACCTTTACTCGGTGAGAGTTTATGGCATACCTACTATGTGCCAGGCCCTGGACTGGGCACTCAGATTCAAAGAACAAGACAGACGAGCCCTCGCACACATGGTCTGGTGGGGAGAGAGAGTGGTAAAGACAATCCCAACACTGTGTGGTTGGCCACAGCAGGATCCAACGGGCCTGCAGGAGACAGAGAGGGCAGGGCCCCTGGGGGTAGGCAAATGCCATGGTCCAGGCTCTGGCACTGTGACTGGTCCTGACCAGGGGGAATCTGTGAGTGCCAGGCACCATTTAAGTGATCCTCTCCCCTACCCCATGTGTGATGCCCCCTTCTGAGGGTGAGGCTGTGACAGCCCCTCACACTGTCTGCACAAACAAGGGGCTCTTGAAGGAGTCCAAGGATCCATCAAGCTCAGGTACAGCCTTGGTTCTGTGCCCGGGGCAGAACGCCCTGGCCCTGGTCTCTCTGTTCCCTTCAAACCCCCAAAGCCTGGGATGGCACAAGAGGCCCACACTGCACATGGGCTGAGGGAGCACTGTCAGCCCCATGCTGTGCCCTGCTCACCACCCCCAGATTAGTGGCTCCTTGGGCCCCCGGGGGCAGACACTGTCCTGTAGGCCAAGGCCAGTGTCTCCTCCCTCCCCTGGACTCAGTACAGACCCAGGCACGGCGCAGTGCAGTGCCGCGCACAGAGTGCCACCCACCAGTCCTCTCCCCGTGGGGATGCGGAGGAAGAGTCCTGGGGTGGGCTACCGCGGGCTGGGCCTGACTGGGAATCAGGTGTGCGTGTCCATCACACAAGAGCAAGCGAGGTGGCCCCAAGGGCAGTCACAGGCCAGCAGCTTCTGCCTCGCTGGCAGGGACAAAACATTCTCTGCACAGGGCGGGGGCTGTGGATAAACTGTGAGTCCCTCCGTGGAGTCCCGCAGCCGGGTTTCCCAATCCAGCGCCATGTGCGTGACCCAGCAGCCTGGGCCTGCTTGGGGCACCTGGACAAAGCCACCAAAGTTCCCCATATCATCCTCTGGGGACCACCCTCCCCAGCCTGGCAGCCGCTGCGTCTGCTGGTTCAGCTCTCCTGGCACACCTGAATGCTCCTCCATCACAGCCTCCTGAGCCACCCACCCACTCACTTTGTGGGAGGGGTACACTCTGGGGCTGGCTCCAGTCCTCCCCATATGCTGACCCCTCCTCACTTGCCTCATCCGTAAAAGTGACCACTGGAGCGCGCAGAAGGGAAGACAGCCCTGCCCGAGAGCCCGGGTGGGGCAGGAGGCAGGGCTTGGCCCCTTTTCCCCATACGCGTGAGGGGTCCACTCCCGTCCCACGCCCTGCCCCACCCTGACACACCAGACTCAGGGACAAGGGCTGAGTCACTGTTCCTCGGAGCCTCAGTGTCCACGTCCACACAATGGGACGCCTCTCCCTAGACCCTCCCTGCTTCCTGGGACTGCTGCTCAGATAAATGACATCACCCTCCGGGATGAGCCAGCCTCACCCAGGGCTGGTTCTTCTTGTCGTGGCCCGATACGCGGCGGGCTCTGGTGGGAACGGTCCTCCCTCTTGCGCCCCATCCACACCACATTTGCTGCCCGGTTGCTGAGACGCCGGCCTCTGATGGGACAGAGCCTGCCCCAGCGCGAGTCCTGCAGCTGCCGCCGTAGCCGGCCCGGGCTCCCCAACCCCAGCCGCTGTCTCTCCTGTGGACAAGAAATTGCCACCCTGGGGTGTCAGACCCTTGAAGGGCTATTAGCTCCCACCCCTCATTTCATACTGTGGCTTCTGAGGTCCAGAGAGGGCCCATGACCTGCCCAAAGTCCCCACACCCCAGTTGCCACCACCCCCACCTGTCCGGTCCCTGGCCTCTGCTAGTCCTGAGGCCCCCACCCTGCCAGGCCTCAGGAGACTCCGGCCATTCCTGCCTCCTCCCCGCCTGGGCCCCAACCTCAGCCTCCAGGCACCGGGAGAGAGAGGGTGTTTGGAGGGCCCTGGTCTGATTCTGCAGCAGCAGCGACCACCACCACCCCTGCCCCGAGGCCAAGGAGTGAACTGGGGTGGGGGCACCCTCTTCTCATTAGCCTCTTTCACCCACCCCTCCTTGAAGAGAACCAGGAAGGCAGCCTGCCCCGCCCAGCGGATTCCGGATTGAGGATTTCCCCCGAGGAAGACTTCCAGGGCCTGGGCTCCTCCCCTCTCACTGACCCCCACAGCTGGCCCTCGCCCGCTGCCAGAACAAATGGAACCGAAGCTCCCGGGTGTGACTGGGGCAGGACCACCCCACCTCCCCTTCCCCAGGAGGCAGTTTCCCACCCTCCTCACACTACCCTCACCCCCAGGTGTGGACCCAAGGGGGGCCAAGCTGCCAGGGAGAGGGGTGCTGCTCCCAGGGCACAGCTGCCACCTCCTGAGCCACCGCTGACCATCTGACGACACTTCCCTGACAGAGGCCCCGCCATTTCTCCACACCTGCCTGGGGTCCACAGCCTTCCCCAGACGCACAGGCCCCGCTCACCTCTGAGGGTTTCCTGAGACTCACAGGACCTTGGGCCTTAACCGCATACCCCACCCCCCTCGTGCCTCTCCCAGCCCATGCCAGCCCCCTGCCCCCTCTTGGGGAGGGCACCACACACAGGACCAGGAGGAGCAATTGATGGATGAGTCATCCCTTGGGACTCAGGCTTCGTTTATGGATGAGAAAGCATGGCTCAGCATGGGGAAGTGACTGCCCAGAGTCACAGAGCTACTAACAGGGCAAGAGGAGGCCACTTAGGACCACCCTGATATGCTGACTCTATCCTGCGCCTGGCACAGCCTGCGCCACCCTCCACGGGTCACCAGCCCTCGACAGACACAAAGCACCCCCCAAGCTCTCCCCAGACTTACTCTTTACCCTGGTCTAAGCTGACCCCTGACCTCCAAGTCAACAACAGTGGGTGTCCAAAGACTGTTTCCCGTCATCCGCATCCCCTCGCTGTCCACCCATCTGTCCCGCGGGCCCACTTCAGTGGCCCACACAAGGACGCATTTCACATCTGAGTCGACAAGCTTTATTGGTGTTAGGCAGGGGCGTGTGGGGAGGGGCCGAAGCGGGAGGCCGAGCAGGGCAGACGGGGGGCTAGCCTGGAGGAGCCGAGTCTTCAGCGGGTGGTCTGGTGGACCTGCTCGCGGGAGGAGATGACCTTGCCGTCCTGCACCTCTTCCACGATGGTGCGCACCTGGCGGGTCGTCACGGCTGTGGAAGAAGCAGACTCTTGGAGGTGGGCAGGAGCCGACGGACCCCCACTCGGCCCCAGGCCCCCTGTGTGGGAGCCGCCCTGTCCCAGCTGCCGTAGGTGCCTCTGCTGCCTCCACACTGTAGCGCACACCTTCCTGACCTAACCACTGCCTCCTTTCCAGCCCACCCTCTGCTGGTGTCCCACATCAGTCGTGCCTCCCCGGATGGGCTACTTGGTTCTGACCCACTCTGTCCTTCTGCAAGAGAGGGGCCCCGCAGACCGAGCCCTTCATGAGATCTATCTCCATTTCTCTGCAGTCTCCGGGGCACGGGCTATGCTCCCACCTCCCCTATCAGACTGGGATCTCCAAGACAAAAACCAGGTCTCCATCACCCCCACTACACTAGGAACCCCAGGGCTAGGATCACCTCTTCCCCATCAGACTGGGATCTGGAGGACAAGGACCATGTCCCTGTCTCCCCATCAGATCAGAGTCTCCAGAGCTAGGACCATGTCTCCTCCTTGAGACTACGACCTCCAGGGTAAGGGCCGCTCCCTGTCCCACGGCCCATCAAACCAGTCTCCCTCGTCTGATCCTTGCCCTGAGCATCAACTCTGAGCCCTAACAAGTTCCTTGCCCCAGTCTTGCTGTGCACCGGTCATCTTTTCCTGGAGCCCCTTGGGGACCCTGACCCAGCAATGTGCAGGTGGCTCGCCTGCCCTGGGCAACAAACCCCCAACAGCCACCAGCTCTCAGCCACTGAGATCCTTACGTTCTTTGGGCTTGTATTGAATCAGGCTGCAAAAAAACAGAGAGGAGATCAGATGGGGGTCTGAGAGCCCCATCCCCACCCCTGAGGCCCCCAGCCCTGGCCCCAGACCCCCACTCACTGGGCGTCCTCGCCCTCCAGCAGGCGGCGGTAGGTGGCGATCTCCTGCTCCAGCCGCGTCTTCACATCCAGCAGGATCTTGTACTCCTGGTTCTGCTGCTCCATCTCGCAGCGCAGCTGTGCCAGCTGCTCCTCCACACTGCCGATCAGCCCCTGGATCTGGGACAGCTGCACGCAGTAGCGGTTCTCTGTCTCCGCCAGGCTGCCCTCCAGGGATGCTTTCTGCAGGAGGGTAGGAGGAGCAGGGTTTAGTGAGGGTGGTCCGTGCCCCCTCTAGGCCCTGGGCCCACCGCCATGCACAGCAGCGTCCCTACCATGCTGATCTGGGACTGCAGCTCGATCTCCAAGGCCTGCAGAGTGCGCCGGAGCTCGGAGATCTCGCTCTTGCCGCTCTGCACCAGCTCGCTGTTGGTGGCCACTTCACGGTTCAGCTCCTCTGTCTGCAGACAGGACACAGGACAGGCAGCATGAGTCTGGATCCTTCCCCAAATGAGACAGCCCCCATGGCTCCATACACTCAGCCCAGGGCAGCATCTGTTCCCAGACGGGCACCTTGGGCCTTCCTCACACCCTGTAATATGTAATATCCTGTAACATGTGATATCCAGCCATGCCCACCTTCCTGACCTCCCCTGAGCCTCTCAGGCCTCCTCCCAAACCTGACTGTGGGGAACGGTGCCTTCCTGCCAGCTTCCCACTTCCAAAGCCCAGGAACACGCCCTTTGAAATGTTAAACTTTTGTATTAATCCCTGCAAATGGGAAGCACAAAATAGGAAACTTGAGAACCAACCAGGACATGTAGCCTGGCGTCTGTGCTTGTTCCTGACTTCCCGAGGGAGAGGTGGTGGCTCCTGAGGTCTTTACTCTCTGCCTTCATTCCATGGGGGCTCCCCACCTGCCCACCGACCCCCAGATCCCAGCTCCAGCTAAGCTCCAGGTGTATTGATGCAATGGGTGACCCTGATCCCTAGAGTGCCTGAAGCTCGCTGAGGATGGGGCACTCCCAAGATGCCAGGCAGTGAGCTTACTGTCAGGGCTCAGGCCACTGGCCTGCAGCAGCCCCCACCTTGCTGAAGAACCAGTCCTCGGCGTCCTTGCGGTTCTTCTCTGCCATCTTCTCGTACTGGTCACGCATCTCAGACAGGACGCGGCTCAGGTCCACGCCGGGGGCGGCGTCCATCTCCACGTTGATCTCACCACCCACCTGGCATCGCAGGGCGTTCATCTCCTGTGGAGGAGGGGGGTGTGGGTGTGGGTGTAGAGGGTTAGAAATCTTGATTCCTATTTGATTTTTAGTATAGGGTTTTTAGGTAATGCGTGTATGGGACAAAAGTCCTCAGATAAAAGGTGAGAGCCTACAGCTAGGGGACAAGAGCCCACCAGATCAATTCTTTTTTTTTTTTTTTTTTTTTTTTTTTTTTTTTTTTTTTTTTTTTTTTTTTTTTTAAAATTTTTGTCTTTTTTTACTGACCACCAGATCAATTCTAACCACTGTTCAGGTAAGGGATTATATACACTGATGGTTAATGTAACGGGTTCATTGGAAGATTTTGTGAAAAGGAAACTCAGACAGGTTTAGAGCCTTTGATGTGAACAAGAACTGAAACAGAACAAGGATTGTTCCGAGGGCAACAACCTTTAATACGACAAAGCTTAAATGATGGGAAAATATGTGTTAAGATTTCCAAGGACGTTTTGCTAGATTAGTTAGTACAGGGCGGTTTTTCCACATTTTGCGTTAAGCTGTTTCTGTGAGTTTCTCAAGAAGTCAGGCACTTTCATGACTGTCTTATTGTGTCTCTTGCATGTTATTTAGCTTAGATTTATGACTCTTTTGATGGTATATTGTTTAAACTACTTTGAACCATGCATCCTTACATAAAGATTGTTACAAAGCCAATTTCTGTACGTTCTTACTATGACTGATTAACCATCTGCTCTTTTCCTGTAATTTCCTTGTTTTTTCAATAAAAACTGAAGCAATAGCCAGCTCAGGGTTGCTACCTAGTTTCTCCTTCTAACAGAGGAGCTGCTGAGATGCGGCCCCTTCAGGCTCTCATCGCTGCATTCATGTTGCTTTGAGTCACCTTTTCTCATCTCTGTTACACAGCGAGAGGTAACACGTGGGCATCTGGGCCTGTGCTGGCCCCTCACTCCCAAGCCTTCCCCCACAAGGGGCTCCCCACTCCTCCCAAGGATCCCTGCTTCGTTCTGCCTATCTTCTGCCCGCTGACCCTCCTGATGATTTTTGTTCACCTGGTCTGTATGGGCCCTGCCTCCACCATCAGACTGTGTCTCCCCCACTAACTGACTGCTCTCCAAAGATAAAATCTAATTCCTAAGTCTGTGCCCCCCAAACTATTTCCCCCCTAATTTCCAAACTTCTATGTGGGGTCCAGACTTGAGGGTTTGAACTGGGCCAAGGAGGAGACCTCTTCGCTTATTCCATCCTCATGAGGGAGGCCAGGACAGGTAGGGAAGTCCTCTGCAGGCCCCTGGGAGGCTCCTTGACTGCAGGGAAGCATTTTGGTACCAGAGGAGGCTGCTCTGCATGCTGGCTCTGGGCCCCAGGGGATCAGGTGACAGGGCAGCCCTGTGAAGTGACTAACCCCAGTGTGCTTGCTCTGTTGACTCCCATGGCCTCAGCCGTGGCCCAGCCCCAGGGCCCTGCCACCCAGTCCTCGGCCTCTTTGACCTGCTGCCCCAGCCACCTCACCTCCTCATGGTTCTTCCGGAGGTAGGCCAGCTCCTCCTTCAGGTTCTCGATCTGCATCTCCAGGTCGGCCCTGGCCAGGGTCAGCTCGTCCAGCACCCTGCGCAGGCCGTTGATGTCGGCCTCCACACTCACACGCAGGGCCTGCTCTGTCTCGAACCTGCAATGGGAACCAGAAACTTCAGTCCAGGCTACCTGGACTCATGGGCCCAGGCCCTGGACCCTTATCTGGCTTCACTTTTCCAGGGCTCTAAGGACCTGTGAAGGATGATGGGCCAGGGTGGGGGGCCGGGAGGTGGAAGCAATTCTAGCCCTGGGGCCCTGGGATCATCATAAGGCAAGACCCCCACCCACCCGGCCACCTCACTTCTCTCCTCTCTGCCTCCTGCCTCCCCTCCCTCTCTTGTGTCTCCTGTCCAAGCCCAGTGACCTCCAGAATTTGCTGTATTGGCTGTATCCTGGACCAACGGGTGGGCTCTTAGCAGCACCTGGGACTGCCTGACCCCCACTTCCTAGGCCTGGCCACAAGCAACCTGGTCTCAGGGTGGGGAGGGTGCCCCCAGCACCTCCTTAACCTGCCCAGCTTGCCCAAGCTCACCAGCAGGACTCACTTGGTGCGGAAGTCATCAGCGGCCAGCCGGGCATTGTCGATCTGCAGCAGGATGTTGGCATTGTCCACGGTAGCCGTGAGGATCTGGGGAGATGGCACAGTGATCAGGTCATTAGGTTGGGGGTCTGAGATGGCCTCGCTGCCTGGGAGACAGGATGTACGGCCTTCTCTGGGATCCAACCCCTCCCCCCCAGCCTGGCCCCTGCTCTGCGCTGCATTGTTGGCAGAGGCAGGGCAAGCAGGAGAGTGACCAGCTGAAACCTGTCTCCCCTCCCCACCAGCACCTGCCTCCCCCCACGCAGACCCCCATGCTGGGCTCAGCCTTAAAGCAGAGGAGGCAGCAGCTGAGAGTACGGGGGAGCCAGAGAAGAATGGGAGAGTGCCCCCCAAGGCAGAAGCTGTCCCAGAATTCCAGAAGGGAGCAGCTGATGTAGGCAACCCTTTGTTTTACAGTTGGCAAGATGATGCCCCGGAGAGGCTCCCCCAAATCAGAAGTCATGACCCCTGCTAAGCCCTAACCCCAGGCTCCAGCAGGCAGGTTTTCTGAGCCCCAGTCTTAAGGGACAGCAGGAGGGACGGGGAAGCCAGAAAAATCCCCAAATAAGGCCTTCCTCACTCTGAGGTCCCGCCCCCTCCCTCCTGCCACACCCTCAAAGCAGGTGCCTGCCATCCGGAGCTCACCCAGAGCCCCACCCCACCATCACCCCCAGACCCCCTCCAGGTGCCCCTGCTGCCCCAGGGGTCCAGCTCTCCACACACACCCTCTCGCCTTATCCTACAACCACATGAGGTAGCAAGAAGCTCCATGGTGAGGAAACTGAGGCTCCTCCTCCAGTACTACACTGCTTCCCTGCACGAGGCTGCTTGTCCCTGGCCCAGACTGCTACCCCCAGAAAAGGCAGACATGGGCCACATAGGGGCCCCAAGGTGGGGTCCCAGAAGCCAAGCCAGAGCCAAGCTGCACTTGGTTCCCGGGCCCGTGGCAGCCCCAGGCTGGGCTCGAGGCCTGCATCAAGGGCAGGAGATGGGGGAGGAGAAGCCATGCCCCCAAGCCCACTCCCACCAGCAGGCTCTACCTTGTTCTGCAGGTCCTCAACGACCTTGTGGTAGTGGCTGTAGTCACGGGCGGGCCCCGGGGCCTGCTTCTGGTACCAGTCACGGATCTTCACCTCCAGCTCAGTGTTGGCCTCCTCCAGGGCACGCACCTTGTCCAGGTAGGAAGCCAGGCGGTCGTTGAGGTTCTGCATGGTGGCCTTCTCACCTCCGGCCAGCAGCCCCTCAACCCCCCCAAAGCTGCTGCCATAGCCACCACCAGAGCCAAAGCTGTAGCAGCTGGAATAGCTGCTGCCCCCAAGGGCAGCCCCCAGGCCACTGGCAGACCCCAGCCTGCAGGAGCCGGTGCCCAGGCTTCCAGACAGCCGGCAGGAGGTGCGGGACAAGCCGCCTCCCAGGCCAGAGGAGCCCTTGATGGAGCTGGAGGAGGTGAACTGGCGGATGGTGGTGGTCATGGTGGCAACAGTGGGCTGCAGGCTCAGAGCAAGAGGGCTTAAAAAGAGAGTCCCCAGTGCGTGCTGCTGCCAGGGCTCGCCTGCTTCCTTTATAGTCCCATGGCAAGTGGGTGTAGCGATTACAACAGGCTCACTCCTCTGTTTCCATTCCCCTGGGCTTTCATCACCACTGGCCACCTGCCAGCTCCCAGGTGGCTGTGGGCCCCCTCTCCTCCCATCATCAGGGCTTTGCCTCACTTCTCCAAACCCTGTGCTGAGCTCTGCGTGTGCGTGTGCATGTCTCTGATCTCAGGCCGTCGCCTGTGATTCAGGCAGGCCCTCCAGCTACGCTTTCCCATGACCTAATACGGAGAAGAGAAGGCAGGACGTCACCGTCACCAGGCCCTCCCAGGCAGCTGCCACCCCAGCCTGGCCCCCCTGCACCCTGTGTCTGCTGGGAAAACAAACAGGTTGGGGAGTCAAGCAGCTCCCACCTGAGGTTGCTTTCCTTTGCCACACCCGGCGCTGGCCCAGGGCTGGATGCTGAGGACACAGAAAGGACTGAGAGCCCGTCCTGCCTTGGAAACTGGATCCAAACCCACCAGGCCCACCTCAAACCATGGGAACTCCATCAAGCCTCAGATTACCAACCCATGTCACAGATAAGGAAACTAAGGCTTAGAGAGGATGCAGCGTCATACTGTCCCGACCCCAGCTCCAGAACTGTGCTGGCAGGGCTACCTCCTTTCTCCTCGCTGTGACACAGTGCCCACCCCCCGCCCCCAGGGACCCCACCTCACTGGCCCGCTCCTGCAGGGCCCTGACCCCCAGGGATGCACTCCAGGGGCTACTGTTCCATCTGGTTAGCTTTCTGACCCTTCCCCATGCTTACAATGCCTTGGTAGCCTGGCTTCCTCTTCTAAACCTTTCCCCATCTCCAGCAGGTGTAGGGGGCAGTCCTGGGCTGGGGTGGGCAAAGAGGAACTTAGCTGTAGGATGGAGAAATGGCAGGTTGTGGGGGGCGTGTTGTGCTAAGAGAGGATCTGAAGGAAATGTGAGGGACATGCCCCCTCCCACCCTCCTCACCCCTTCTGTCCCCCAGGAGACCTCAGGGTAAGGTGAAGGGCATATATGTCAGGTGCCATCCAGCTGCGAACCTAAAGGACTTGCCCAAGAAGAGGCTCTTACTGAGACCCCCAGCCAACCCCTTCCACCCTAGGCTCACTGAGCTGTGGCTCCTCAGGGTGGGCCATGTGCCCCGCCCGACTGCCCTACCCTGCCCTGCCCACCACCTCTAGACCAGCCCTGGGTCCCAGGGTCCCGGCAAACCTGCTGGGTGGAATGTGGTCGTGTTTCAGACTGCCAATGGCTTCCACTTCCCCAACAGGCCCAGACAGCCCCAGACAGCCCCACCAGCAGCGGAGAGAGATTCCTCAATAGCCCGGCAGCTGCCAAGCCACCAAAGAAAACAGGACGCCCCCCACGCTCACAGACACGGTGGCTACCCCGCCCCACACACACCCCAGAGCTGGGCAGAGCCGGTCTGGTTTCCTGGGCTGGCTGGGCCACTGCCACCCCTCTCATCCACCAACACCGTGGCCCACTCCTTCCAAAGGCCTCCTACCCAGCCCCTCTTCCTCTGCTCTCGAACCCACCCTGGGCCGAGGCAGCATGTACTCTATACCTGTCATGGTCCCCGGAAAGTCTGCGAGGCCCTCCCGGGAGTGAGCCACAGGTGACACGGACCCGGGGGCTAATTCTTAGAAACTTTCTCATTCTTCCACCCTCAATCCTTCCACCTCCTCCCCTCCCATTCCCCCGGGAGCCCCAGGCCTGGATGGAGTGGGCAGAACAGGTTGGCAGGTGATGAGCCAATACCCAAATGCTCAAAAAACTCTCCTCCTCCCCCAGACCCTCAGCCTATACTGCCAATGACAAGACCAGGTCACATGAGGCATTGAACTTCAGGCAAAGCTTTAATAGCAGTCACTGGGGCAAACCAAGGAGGCCCCCCAGTGAGGGGCTGCAGGCAGCAGATACAGAAAGGCAACAGCTTGTGGGCACTGGCCCAGATGGGCACTCAGGGCATGGCAGTAGCATGCTGGGTGCTGGAGGCAATGGCTGCCCCTTGGCCCTTGAGGCTGGGCTGTCACATGCAGAAAGGGGCCTCAGTGGGTGGAACGGTGGACCTGCTCGCGGGTGGAGACCACCTTGCCATCCTTGACTTCCTCCACGATGGTGCGCACCTGGCGGCTGGTCACCACAGCTGCAGGCAGTGGAGGAGGGGGATGCAGGGAACCTCAGGCAGGAGCCTCTCCCCACACCCCTTCCCTCTGGATCCACGCAGCCCCTCCCTGGGGCAGGACAAAGCAGGCTCTTACCTTCCCGGGTGGGCTGTGAAGACAGGGACGAGGAGTACTGAGTGGCCAGGCTGCGGGGAGAGGGGGAACCATCAGCCCAGGGATGCTGGCCAGCTGGCCCACTGGGAGCACGGCTGGGGGAGAGCGGCAGGTGGGGAAGTCTGGACAGAGGGGAGAGGGGGTCCCACAAACTGGCAGGAAATCACAGCTGGGAGTGCACGGAAACAAACAGCACAGGCCCAAGAATCAAAGGGCACAGGCTCAGTGTGGCAGGAAGAAGAAAAGGGGACAACCCGACTGAAGGCCAAGCAGCACTTTGTGGCTACTAACTAGGGACTTATAAGGAGGAGCTGAGCAAGTGGTTTTTCCATATCCCGAAGGGCCCAACAAACAGACTCAATTAAAGCAGGAGAGACTGTGGTTAGACTATAAATGGACTTCACCGTTGTCAGGGAGCAAAAAGCCTGAATGGGTGACTCAGCACGGAGACTCCAGGACACTCTCAGCCCCTCACGCTGGGCCCCCAATTAACCACCCAACTCCAAACCAGATTACCACTCACGCTGCTCCTTGGCCCATCCTGGGTAATGACATGCCAACCACAGTCATCCAAACGGAACCGAGGGTCATTGTCACCCACTCCTTCATGTGTTCACTCAACACTTACTGAGTCCTGACTGTGAGCCACACTCACCCCACGTTCAGGCATCCACCCCTGCTGTTTTTAGCTCTAGCCTCTCTTCTGTACACAGCGCCTTCATTTCCCTGCCCTCTGCCACTACACGACTTCTCTGCCTGACTTCCTGCTTCAGCCTCCTGACAGGTCCCTCCAGCGCCACCCTGACCCCACTGATCCACGTCTCCCCCTGCAGCCAGACTGAATGTTCTAAAACATCTTTATGAACATACCGCTTCTCTGCTCCAGATCCTTCCATGGCTCCCCATTGCCAACCTGATCTAGTCCAGATGCTTTAACTTGGCATTTGAGGCTCCTCACAGTCAGACCCCAGCGGCATTTTCAATTTCGCCTCCTGAAAACCTCCCAGGTTCTTCCATTCACACCTCCTGGCCTTTGCTGGTGCTCAAACCAGGTGACCCCAGCCCACCAGAAAGAGTAGATGCCCAGGCGCCCCCACTCACTGGGCATCCTCGCCCTCCAGCAGGCGGCGGTAGGTGGCGATCTCCTGCTCCAGCCGCGTCTTCACGTCCAGCAGCACCTGGTACTCGTGGTTCTGGCGCTCCATGTCACAGCGGAGCTCGCACAGCTGCTGCTCAATGCTGCTGATGAGCCCCTGCAGCTGGGCCAGCTGGGCCCCATAGCGCGCCTCTGTCTCGGCCAGGCTGCCCTCCAGCGACGCTTTCTGTGGGTCAAGGGATAGGTGAGACTGAGCTGGGACCCTTCCCCATGGTGGAGCACCCAGAGAGGGCCTTTGGGGGTTGTGGGTGCTGCCAGCACAGTGGGGCAGTACCTGGGTCAGGGGGGACCATGTCACAGTGTGAAGAGACAGGCTGGGTGGGGAGCCTCTGGTTCCCCCAGTGGGGGATCTACGAGGCTGGGTCCACCCCAGGGAGGTGGGTCCAGGGCAGGAAGGGGGTAGAGGCCCTACCATGCTGAGCTGGGACTGCAACTCGATCTCCAGGTTCTGCACAGAGCGGCGGAGCTCTGTGATCTCTGTCCTGCTGCTCTGCAGGGCCTCGGTGTTGGTGGCCACCTCGCGGTTCAGCTCCTCCGTCTGGAAGGCAGGGTGGGCCACAGGGGCTTAAAGACGCTTCCAGATGAGGCAGAGGACAGAGGCTGCCCCTGAGCCCTTACCCCCAGAATTACCCACCAGCCCCTCCCCAGCCTCTGTGGGGCCCCAAAAGCCCCTGCTCACAGGTGCCCACGTTGGATCTGAGCAGAATTGACCTTGCTCTGCGGTCATTTGCAGTGGTTACTCCTGCTCAGCAGCAACCCCTCAAAGGCCAGCACTGCGTTTTATTCTTTTGTGCCTGTTACTGTCGCTGGGACACTGTAGATGCTCAATAGTGCAAGGGCATGGGTTACGTATCCACATACGCACATCGTACAAACACCTACGGAGGGAGAAGCCCTAGACAGGGGTTGTAGAGACCTGCACCTGTCCCCAGGCCACAGGGGAGGGTGGCGTGAGCTCCAGACCTCTCAAGCCTCACATTCTACATCTAAAGTATACGGGGCTGATCCAATTGCTTCCCAGATGTCTGTCCTTCCCACCGGGACAGTCTGTGGATCTGGGAGCACTCCCAGGCACGCAGCACGTGTGCCCACATGTGTGCATGCCCACTCCCACCAGGCCACCCACCTTGCTGAAGAACCAGTCCTCGGCGTCCTTGCGGTTCTTCTCTGCCAACTTCTCGTACTGGTCACGCATCTCGTTCAGGATGCGGCTCAGGTCCACGCCGGGGGCGGCGTCCATCTCCACGCTGACGTCCCCTCCCACCTGGCCTCGGAGGGCGTTCATTTCCTGGGCAAAGAGGACAGCAGGAGCTCACCCAGGGCCACCCTGGGGCCTGCCTGTCTACTTTGGGAGACAGGTGCCGATGACAGACACAGGCTGACAGTTCCTCACCCTGAAGGCAGAGGCAGACGTTGCTGAAATATACAGGGCTGTGGATATCAACAGTCTCCCCCAACACACACATCCCCAGCGTGTGCGGAAGCAGGAGAGAGATGAACACTCCCCAACACGGCGGGGAGTGAGCAAAGGCCACCTTCTCGCCACCCTGGCCACCTGCCTGGTCCCCCCACCAGCCCCGCGGCACAGCTTGGGGAAAGCAGCCTGATGTTGGTACCAGCCAGAGCCAGGCCTCATTAGGAAATGTTCATCTGTGAGGGGAAGCAACTGCATAACCAGCCTCAAAGCCAAGGGGAACACTTTCGGGGCATCCTGCTATTGAGGGATAGAATCCCTCGGCTCAGGCCAGCCCAGAGTTCAGCTGAGAGGGAAGCCACAAGCACAGGGGAATATGCGGCCTCCTGAGTCCCCTGGTAGGGCCTTGGATTGAGCCTTGGATTGAGGCTTAGGGTCACTAAGGTACAGAGCTCTCCGGAAAAGGAAGGCAGGAGAGGTAGCAGAGAGGTGGAGTCAGACCTGGATGTGGACATAAGTCAGACAGACCTGAGGGAAGGTCCCTGTGCAGCCTTGGGTAAATGCCTTAACCTCTCTGAGCCTCAACTTCTTCATTGAGAGTATCTTTCTTTCAGCGATGTTGCCAGCATCAGCTGAGATTATTGCTGTGAATCACCTGTAATGTGCTGGGCACATGTTCCTTGTTGTTATGACTATCACTATTATAATTAATTACAACAATTAGCATTGTGTGTTCTCACATAGATTCATTCATTAGTTACTTAACCACCCCTCGCAGTGCACTGAGCCTCAGGAACAAGGGAAGAATCTTTAGAAGGAGGGGCCCCCCCAGGCCTTACTCAGGGCCCTCTGAGGGTCAGAATCAGGGCCAGGGTTAGGGCCAGGAGCCCACCAGAGACAGGAGCCAGACAGAGAGCATAGCCACAGCCCCCGGAGATTCTGGGGCCCCAGGCTTGCTTGCTCCCAGGCGAGGTTCTCCTGAGTTCCCTGAGCAGGCCTCACCTCCTCGTGGTTCTTCCTCATGTAGGCCAGCTCCTCCTTCAGGTTCTCGATCTGCATCTCCAGGTCGGCCCTGGCCAGGGTCAGCTCGTCCAGCACCCTGCGCAGCCCGTTGATGTCGGCCTCCACACTCATGCGCAGGTTCAGCTCCGTCTCGTACCTGGGACGGTTGGAGGTGTGAGCCGTGGAGTGCCACAAGGACACCCCCTTGTACACACACAGAGTAGTCTGTGGTGTGCAGAGCCACAGACCTCCCACCAGCCCCCAGGCAGCCCCCGGGGACCCAGACTCACTTGGTGCGGAAGTCGTCAGCTGCCAGGCGGGCGTTGTCGATCTGCAGCACAAAGCTGGCATTGTCGATGGTAGCTGCCAAGATCTGGGAGAGACAATGGGCCCACTGAACACCCTGCCCCTCCCCAGCAGCCCCAGGGAGGACCTGCAACACCCTTCTTGCAGCCTTTTGGGGAGTGGGCCAGATGAGGGCAGTGAGGATCCCTGTCTGAGCGCCCTGCTGGGAATTCCAGGGGCCCAGCTAAGGCTCTTGGAGTGCTCACAGACTAGTGGGGGCATGATGCCCAGGCATGGGCAAACATGGATGCCCAGAGAGAGACCCCTGTGCACCCCACTCCCACCATGGGGTCATTGACTAAACTGCCTGGGCCTCACTTCCTCTTCCCCAGTGAAATTCACCTCTAGGCTCAGTTGTCACCTCCTCCAGGAAGCCCTCCTGGATACCCTGTCTGGGCCCCCTCTCCCTGCCATACCTCTTCCCTGACCATCTCCGTTTCATAGCACTTCTCTGGGTTTTATACCTCTTTCCATGACTTTTTAAATGATTTCCTCCTCTACTGAACTCTGAGCTCCAGGGGGACAAGAACTTATCTGTCTTGTTCTCTTTGGAATCCTCAGCCCTGGGCACAGTGCCTGGTCCAGAGCTGGCCCCAAGGGTACATTTGTTTAATGAAGTGATTAATTAATTAATTAATGAGGTTATGACTGGCCCCACCTCAAACCTAGGGCAAAGCTTTCTTTTCGCACAAGGCCATCTGGGAGGTTTAAATGAGCACATGAAAAGGAGATGCTCTGGAAGGAGCAGAGGCTTGGTTATGATCACGCTGCCGTCATGGTTACCGTAGGAAATGCCCAAGAGAGGCTCCAATCAAGGCCCTCCACACCATACAAACGGAGCAGAGAGAAGAGGTTGGTGGAGGTGGGACATGAGCTGGGGAGGGCTGAAGCGTAGAGAACATAAGGGAAAAGCCCCGGCAGCAGTCAAAAGCAGCCCCAGCAGGCTCGTCCTGTGCATCGAGAGTGGGGCAGCACCCCTCTGAGACCCCTAAGTTCAGTGAAGTGGCCCTGGGCCAGGCTGAAGCCTGTTTGTTCCCTGCCGGTTTGTTATCTGCTCTGAGCCTCAGTGGGCCCATCTGTAGCCTGCAGAGACCAGCCCCCATCCCCCTCCTTGCTCTGGAGGTTGACCGGGCACAGCGAGGGTGAGCTGTGAATGCCCGGGGGGGGGGGGCAGGGTGACTCAGAGGAGCTGGAGGTGGGCAGGGTGACTCAGAGGCCTGATACACAGTACACTGGGGGTAGGTGGGGAGGTGCTGGGTAACCCCAAAGCTCAGGAGCACTGACTCACCAAGGCTCCCCGGGGTTTCCCACTGCCCAGACCAAGCTCAGTATCTGATCTGGCACTGCCAGTAGCTCTGCTTCCAGGAGGAAATTGCAGGAATTCTCTACCTGATGGACGTCCTGGGCAGGAGCAGTCAAAGGCCGTCACAGGGAAGCACCAGGCCCAGCTCTCCACCCAGGAACTGGGCAGGCCTAACTGCCGGGGACCAGCCAGGCCCCATCTCTTTAACCCCTCACCTGCCTCTGGCATCTTCAGCATCCCAGGACCCTCTCAGGGGCAGGGTCTGTGCAGAAGACCCACGGCCATGTGCATGGCCATGTTCACAGAATGCCAAGGCCACATTCCTAGAGGTCATGGGAGTGTGTAAGTGTGTGTATGTGTGTGTTGTCTCCATCAGACTAACTTAGAGAAATTCCTTCCCTTGGGAGCTTTCAGTCTGAGTAGGAAAACACAGCTCCTGACCTCAGGGATACCCCACCAATCTGCAGAGAGAGACTCGCCGCTGCCCTCAGGGAACCCCAGAATGGCCATCTTGGAGGGAGTGAGGAAGACCCACAACAAAAGCAGTCAATGAGAACATGCTGGACTTAGTGAAATCAGCACAATGAACAGGGCATAGACTGAACCTCAAAGTGCTGAAGAGACCCCAAGATCTGGGGAGAGAAGGAAAATGTCATCCACCCAGGAGGACAGCCTGAACGAGGGAGGCAGGTAGGAGGGCAGCCCCAGAGGAGAACGGAACAGCAAGAAGGAGATACCCAGCCTCACCTTCCAGCAGTCATGCCAAACACTCCCCACCTCGATGCCCTTGCCCATACTGTTCCCTACGTCTGGAATACCATCTCTGCCTTCAAGGTACTGACTCCTGCCCTGACCACTCCTCCTCCACCCGCCCCAAATATGCTCCCCTCAAGAAGGGAGGGGTTCTCCTCTGTCCACCTGGGGAGCTTCCAGAAACCTCACAGCACAGGATGTTCTCCAGACACGGGACCAGAGACTCATACAGAGCCAGGTCCACAGCAAGTGAGTGGGTGGGTGAGTGAGTGAATGCATGCATGATGGAGGTCTAGAATTGCGGGGAATTGGTTGCAAAGGTCAAAGGTTGAGATGGGGCGAGTCAGAAGCAGTTACTAAGGGCAGAGGGCAGGGAGCCTCACCTTGCTCCGCAGGTCCTCGATGGTCTTGAAGTACTGGCTGTAGTCACGGGCGGGCCCAGGGCCCTGCTTCTTGTACCACTCACGGATCTTCACCTCCAGGTCAGTGTTGGCCTCCTCCAGGGCGCGCACCTTGTCCAGGTAGGAGGCCAGGCGGTCGTTGAGGTTCTGCATGGTCTCCTTCTCACTGCCCCCCAGCAGGGCATCTGCCACACCAACGCTGGCCCCAAAGCCCCCACCCAGGTTGCAGGTGTAGCCACTGCCATAGCCTCCTCCCAAACCTGCCGAGAAGCGGGATGAGGTGACCGACATGTTGCCACAGCTACCGGCTCCCAGGAGGCTGGGGGCCCGGCAGGCTCCCCCAACCCGGATGGAGGACATCCGGGAGAAACCCCCGCCAGGCACACCCAGGCCCTTGACGGAGCCGGAGGTTGAGAACTGGCGGATGCTGGTGGTGGTGGCAGCCATGGCGTCCACAGGTCAGGCACAGGGTCTGGTCTGGATGGAGACCCTGGGCAGTCTTTATAGCCAGACTGAAGGGGGGCCGGGCCCCTGGCCCTTGAAGTCCGAGCCAAAACCCCCATCATGTAATTTGCCTCTGCACCAGCCACCCAGGGCCTGGGGCCCGGGCTGGACATGCTGAGTGCATCCCCAGGGCCCCTCCCGTGCAAGCCCAGCCTGGGCACAGTGGCCTCTGAGCGGTCCATTGTCTGCTCAGAAACAAAGGTGGCGTTGGAACTGCAGCCCCAGGGTAGGGTGATCCTCCATCCTCAGCCGCAATTAGGCTGCTGAGCTCATTCTTGGGGGGAGTCCGGAGAACCAGCCCTGACAGCCAGAAAGGGCACAAACAAGGCTCCACAGGCCCAGTGCCCAGAGGCTGGCCTGGCCCCCCACCCAGCGTTCCAGGGCCCCAGGGAGAGGGTGGAGAAATTTGGGGCCTGACATCCTCCCCCAGGTCTGAGGGGGGAGAATTAGCCTCTGTCCTAAGGGAGCCCCCAGCTCTCTTGGGATTATTCCAAGTCTGCCAGAGGGGACATGGCCCCTGGCCTGGGCGATTTCTGTTTCTAGGGGGAGCCGATGCTGCTGCTGCCCTGAGGAGCTTCGGATCTAAGTCTTTCAGGAAGTCAATTCGAGAGCCTCGGTTTTCTCACCTGTAAAATGGGGATAATTCTGTCTCCCAAGGTCTTTGAGGGAATCTGGGGAGACAGGGACATCAGTCAAGCTCTGACAGGAAGAAGGGGTGGGGTGAGGAGGGGCTTGAGGCCAGCGGGTTGGAGCGACTCCCTGTGCACTCTCCCAGCACCTGAGGAAAGTCAGTGCAGAGGGGCTCCCAGAGGCAGCACGAAGGGAGGGAGAAGGCCACAGAGAAGCACGATCTGTGCCAGGAGGCCCTCAGTCATGCCGTGCCCTGAAGTCGGGCCCCTGCAAAGGAGCAGTGACAGCACATCCCGGAGGCTGGCACCTGCTCCACCCAACAAGGAGATTACCAGCCTCATCTCCGCGGCGCTAATGATTTAGGCGCTGCCAGGACACTGATGTCTGCACCAGCCTGTCTGAATGTGAAGCCTCCCGGGGCAGCCAGGCCCAAGGGATGGGCCAGAGGAGGGAGAGCCTGGCCCACAGGCGGGAGAAGCACAGGTGGCCTGGGATCTCTGCCCACGCCCGGGGACAGGGAGTGAGTCGCGTTTTCCCTGTGGCCCCAAGCTCCTAAGATGAGGCTAGATTGCTGGATGGACTTCCCACTTAGAAAGTGGGTGGTCTCCCAGGAGCCTAGGAGGGTGCTCGGGGGGAAGGCTCAAAGCCAAGGCTAAGGCTAGGAGCAAGGTCAGCCCACCACAAGGTTAAACATTAGGACGGACTTGTTGGCAATGCAGGACTGTCTTGATGGAGGAGAGGGACACAGCGGAACATGGGTTCACCCAAGTGTGCCAGGGCCCTGCACCAGCCAGTCACCCTCACACAGAAGGACATACAGTGTAGACCCCTCCCCAGCCCCTGCCACAGCCACCCTCCTAAGAACCCCTCTTCCCCCGACCTCGAGCCGACTGACTTACCCCCCTCATCCTCCCCGCAGCCAGGCCTCTCCGGGCCCAGAGAAGGGACTCCCCTGCCTTGAGCCAGGGGTCTGAGGAGGGGGCCAGGCCAGGAATGCTGCCCACCCTTCAGCGCCTCTCTCTGGAACCCACACCCCAGCCTCACCCTGCCTGGGAGCCCCACTTCCAAAGCCCCCAGACTTTAGTCCTGAAGCCCAGTTTGAATGGGCAGAGAGTTTATTAACCTCCCTTCCTCCCTCCAGAACCACCAAGGCCTCATCTCCCCACTACCACCACGTGGCCCCCACAAAGTCCCTCACCCCGACACCAGGCTTCCTGCCATGGGTCTGCTCCTCTTCCTCTCTGGGCCTCAGTTTCCCCATGCCAGTGGCTTCCAGGCCTCTTTGCCTCTGCTCTTTGGAGACTCTACTGCCTGTGAAGCCCCCTCAGTCACTCTGACCCTGAACGCCTCGTACACTGAAGCACAAGCTGGCTCAGCCTCCTGTCCCCAGATGGAGGCAAAGTTAGACCACAGACGGAGACAGAAGTAGGACCCCAGGAAGGCCGCCCTGGTCCTCTGGAGTGTATGGCCTTCCCTGGCCAGGGCTAAGAAGCCCTGGACATTCCTCCTCAGATCCTCACGGCGTTGTACGGACACTGAGGCACAGGGCACTGGAGCGGCGGGCAGTCAGGACGTCCCAGCCTCAGCGTCAGAGCCGGGCCTGAGGCCAGCGCCTCCTGCAGCTCCCACTCTCCCTGCTTGGGGAGGAAGGGCTGCACAGAGGTCCTCTGGGCCGTGACACCTCCTGCCTGGGCCTGTCCTCCGCCCCTGGCGGGCAGAGGCCCTTGGCAGACCTGAGGGGCAGTGCCGGGCCCACAGCCCCCGCAGCTGTCAGCAGGTTGGCCCGTGTGGAAGACAAGAAGGGAAAAGAGGAAGAGATCCAAATGGCTCCTTCACTCCAGCCCCAGAGGCTGCTGGAGTCAGCACAGTGGGAGACAGGGAGGCAAGAGCAGGAGTGGCTGGGAGAACACGACACCTGCCCCATGCCCTGCGTGCCAACCCCAGGCTGGACTCCCCTCAGGCCCTCAGTCTCCTGTCCAGAGACTGCTGAAAAGCCAGCCAGCTCCGGAGTGCAGCACGACAGCCCCTGCCTCAGATATGAGCAGGACCAGGGTGCTGGGGGAGGCGTTCCGTGGTACCCACCCCTGTCATGTGGACGGAAGGCAGGGGTTACAGAATGATCTCAGGCCTAGTATACAGCTGATGTTCAGCAGGTGCATATTGATGTTGACAAAGATCATGCCATGTCTGCCCAGCTGACCGTGGCTCCTACGGGTGCCCCAAGCATTGTCAACCTCTAGGAGGGGCTCGGATGCAGCGGGTGCTCTGTGAGAGCTTGTTGAGTTGTTAGGGTCATGGAGACTGGGTGGTGGCTGGGGTGGACACGGGGTCCCAGGAAGGGAACATGGCCACCTACCCAAGGGAAAGGGCCAGTCTCAGGTGGTCAGGGGAAGTGAGAGGCCGAGGAGCCCCAGGTGGGCTCCAGCTGGGACCCTGGCACACCTGATGAGGAGAGTACCCTGAAGACCCTCACCCCAGGCCCCTGCCACTGGGGCCCATCAGCTCCCTTCCATTCACCCCACAGACATTGCGACACTGAGACCTTGAACGGGATGGGATAGGATAGGCGTCCCTGCCCCTCCCTGGCCAGGTATCCCCTCAGAAATGCACCTTTTCCAGGCCGCACCTGCCCACCCCCCCCCAGGTGGAATCCTCTCTCACTCTGCTGTTTCCGCCTCTGTCCTGAGGCCCTGGCAGCCCCGCCCAGCTCCACCCACTAATGGTTTGTGTCTGGCTTCAAAGAGGCTCCGCCTCCGCCTCCCTCCTCCCGATGTGGAAAGACAGGGTAAGGGGGTCCCCCCAGAGCCCCTGCTCACTCCAGCCAAGGGCTCCTCTTCCCAGGGACAGGCAGACTCAGCCTTTCTCTCCCTCTGCCCCATTTAGCCACCTCCTGGTTCCCAGGAACTATTGACCTGGGTGGACCTAAGACATGTGATACAGACACCCAGGGGACACTCCCTCTTTCCAGGCAGAGCCACATCAGCTGCCCGGGGCCCCTTCCCCAAAAAAGGACCCAGAGGCCCAAATGCCCCAGATGAGGCCCAGGGCAGGAGGACAGGGCGAGGGAGGCAAAAAGGACTGGGAACTACGGGAATGGGTACGGAAGAAGTCTGGGAAGGGAAACGCAGGTCTCAGCAAGTCACCTGCGGGAAATCTTGCTGCTTCCCACGGGCTGGAAGACTCCAGCCCAACCAGACCAACCTCTTCCTCTCCCTCCTCCTCCTCCCCTCCCTCCTCCTCCTCCCCTCCCTCCTCCTCCTCCCCTCCCTCTTGCACACCCCCTTCCCCCTTCCTTGGCCTGGGAGACGAATGGGGGAGGGTGAGAGGACGGCAGCTCTGTCCTTTAGGCCTGGGGCTTACAACCCGTCCCCACTTTGCCCTGCAGACTGGCTGAGGGGTCCTGAAGGGCTGGGGAAGCAGGAAGTCAGAGACACAGGGGGCTCCAGGCTCCTAGAAACCTTCCAGACGCCACCCTCCAGCCCGACCTCCTCCCTCGCCCCTCCTGCCCACTCTGCTCTTCTCTCTCCAAGCCCTGCGAGGCAGCTTGCACCCTATTAATTCCCACTCTTGTACCGGTCCTTTAATGCTCCTGAGAGATTTCCCCTAGGGGCAGGTGTGTCCAGGCTCCGGAGAGGGAGACTGTGTCTCCCCCTCAGATTGGACACTTCCTCGGGGTAGCAGCTGTGTCTCCCCCCTCAGACTGGGAGCTCCCTAGGCATGGGGGTTTCTCCCCGCTCCTACGTGTGAGCCTCCAGATGCTCTGAGCATGCCCATCTCCTCCCTCCTTCAGCCAGCAACACAGCCTGCAGGAAGAGGGGTCTCTTCGCTCCCCATCCTGCTGCTGACCACCCAGCCCACCACACAATGGAGAAGCAGGGCAAGGAGGGCAGGAGGATGACCAGGAGGACCAGGGGAGGAGGATCTGGGGAGGAGGACCTGGGGAGGAAGACCTGAGGAGGAGGATCTGGGGAGGAGGACCTGGGGAGGAAGACCTGAGGAGGAGGACCTGGGGAGGAGGATCTGGGGAGGAGGATCTGGGGAGGAGGACCTGAGGAGGAGGATCTGGGGAGGAGGACCTGGGGAGGAGGATCTGGGGAGGAGGACCTGGGGAGGAAGACCTGAGGAGGAGGACCTGGGGAGGAGGATCTGGGGAGGAGGACCTGGGGAGGAAGACCTGAGGAGGAGGACCTGGGGAGGAGGATCTGGGGAGGAGGACCTGGGGAGGAAGACCTGAGGAGGAGGACCTGGGGAGGAGGATCTGGGGAGGAGGATCTGGGGAGGAGGACCTGAGGAGGAGGATCTGGGGAGGAGGACCAGGGGAGGAGGATCTGGGGATGAGGACCTGAGGACGAGGATCTGGGGACGAGGATCTGGGGAGGAGGACCTGGGGATGAGGATCTGGGGAGGAGGACCAGGGGAGGAGGATCTGGGGATGAGGATCTTGGGAGGAGGACCAGGGGAGGAGGATCTGGGGAGGAGGACCAGGGGAGGAGGATCTGGGGAGGAGTACCAGGGGAGGAGGATCTGGGGAGGAGGACCTGAGGACGAGGATCTGGGGACGAGGATCTGGGGAGGAGGATCTGGGGACGAGGATCTGGGGAGGAGGACCTGGGGACGAGGATCTGGGGAGGAGGACCAGGGGAGGAGGATCTGGGGAGGAGGACCAGGGGAGGAGGATCTGGGGAGGAGGACCAGGGGAGGAGGATCTGGGGAGGAGGACCTGAGGAGGAGGATCTGGGGAGGAGGACCAGGGGAGGAGGATCTGGGGAGGAGGACCTGAGGAAAAAGACCTGAGGAGGAGAATCTGGGGAGGAGGATCTGGGGAGGAGGACCAGGGGAGGAGGACCTGGGGAGGAGGACCTGAGGACGAGGATCTGGGGACGAGGATCTGGGGAGGAGGACCTGGGGACAAGGATCTGGGGAGAAAGACCTGAGGAGGAGAATCTGGGGAGGAGGATCTGGGGAGGAGGACCAGGAGAGGAGGACCTGGGGAGGAGGACCTGAGGACGAGGATCTGGGGACGAGGATCTGGGGAGGAGGACCTGGGGAGGAGGACCAGGGGAGGAGGACCAGGGGAGGACGACCTGGGGAGGAGGATCTGGGGAGGAGGACCAGGGGAGGAGGACCTGGGGAGGAGGACCTGAGGACGAGGATCTGGGGACGAGGATCTGGGGAGGAGGACCTGGGGACGAGGATCTGGGGAGGAGGACCTGGGGACGAGGACCAGGGGAGGAGGACCAGGGGAGGACGACCTGGGGAGGAGGATCTGGGGAGGAGGACCAGGGGAGGTCATCCTTCCTTTCCAAGAGCAGAACAGGAGGACAGAGCAGGAGCATTCCCTTGCAGAGGCCTGAGTTCCAGAGAATATTCTGCCACCTTCCCCTCTGCTCCCCGCAACTTCTCCCCATGAAGGCCTGCCTACCTCCTCCATCTCTGAAGCTGAGCTGCCCCAACCTACCAGCCAGGAACAAGCTTCCTTCCACTAAACTCCTGCAGTCTGTTGTCCCTGCTACGTCTGCCTCAGAACCCAGGAGCCCTGGGAGCCTTGTTACTTAACATTCCAGGTTGATACACTTTCCCCAGCAAGGTTTTCGGGAGAGGAACCATAGCTCCTAATCGTCACCGCCCAGGGTCAGGCAACATGTCATCTATGATCATGCCTCTACAGTGCTATCAACGGAGCTCTAAAGTCCAAGCCTAAGAACCTGGGGTCAAGTCTGGACTCTGTGTGGTGCTGGGCAAGTCTCTTTCCTTCTCTCGGCCTCAGCCCCTGCTCTGCAACGTGAGTTTCCATGACCAACTCTTCACAAGGACTCAACGAGTGAACACGTAAAAGTCTCTCTCGCACCAGGTCCTGCAGTAGCTAGAGATTCAGTCAAGCGTCAGTGACTCCAGAGCCGGCTGGTGAAGGCTCCTGCCATGAGAGGTCATCCTTCCCCACCTGTCATACGCAGAATAATGAGCCCCAAACAGGCCCGTGTCCAGGTCCCCAGAACCTGCGAATATGCACCTTATAAGGCCTAAGGCACTTTGCAGATGTGAGCAAGCCCAGTGTGATCACGAGGGTCCCCAACAGGAGGGAAGCAGGAGAGTCAGAGCCAGAGAAGTGATGTCGGAAGCAGAGGTCAGAGTCGCAAAGGGCCTTGAGCCGAGGACTGCGGCAGCCTCTAGAGCTGTAAAAGGCAAGGAGGAGATTCTCCTCCGGGGCCTCCGGACGGAACACAGCCATGCTGACACCTGGATCTCAGCCCCGTGAGACCCAGTTTGGACTTCTGACTTCCAGAACTGTAAGATAGTAGATGTGTGTTGCTTTATGCCCCTAAATCTGTGGTAATTTGTTACAGCAGCCACAGAAAACTGATACACTCCCCTGGCCCATTCCAGTACCACGAGTGCTGGCCACCCTCACTTGTGTTAGAATTATTGGGAGGTGGATCCGCTCTCTTTCTAGTATGATAATCCTTTACAGCCGAAAGATGGCTTTCTGTTTATCTCTGGACCCGACACAAAGTCTGACTCAGTGCTTTGTACACAGGAGGTGCTCTATTGAAACTTGCTGGATTCAGACATTAAGAACACAAAGCTGGACTTCCTTCAGCACGCATCCATTGCACTCGTTATGTGGCAGTCACTGGGCTGGTGCTCAGAATTCAGTACTGAGTCAGCCGAGCCCTGCCTTCGATGAGGGCAGGCCGGAGAGTGAGAGACAGACGCACAGAGGGCATTACCACACCGTGTTATCTGTGTAGTGATGAAGGTACCTGTGTACCAACACCCTGGCAGGACCAGGGAGAGAGCGACCCATTCAGACCAAACTGCTGAGGACAGTTTCACAGGGAGGGACAGTAAAGCTGAGTTTCAAAGCCAGGGCAGTGCTCTGCCAGGCCAGAACGACAAGGTGGGAAATTGTCCAGGTAGAGGTGGGAACATGCCTGCTGTGTTTGGGGAGCACCTGGAGAGTCATAGCTGGATCAGCATTTCCAGGGGGAGGCAACAGGAATGCTGGGGATAACGACCTTGTAAGGAATGAAGGAAGGACCAGCCATGTACAGGGAAGGGCGTTCCAGGCAGAGGTGACAGCTAGTGACTGCAAAGGCCCTGAGGCTGGACCGAGGAATTCCTCTTCAAGGAACAGAAAGAAGGGCCAGCATGGCTAGGGCGGAGTGAGAGAGGGAGACAGTGGGGCTACGTAAGGTCAGAGAGGGCAAAGCCAGCCCGCAGAGAAGAGGTTCTCGACCCTGACCTGCAAGGGCTGGGCCCTGCCGGAGGGCCTGGACAAGGTACATCCCGGCCAAACAGTTTTTCTCTGCTTGTATCACTGCAGACTTCCCAGAGCCTTTAACAAGCCAGTGCATATTGTGACTCTCCGTGGTGCTAAGGGTTTCCCAAATTTACTTGGACATGGAGCCACTTCCAGGAGGAGCTGGTCAAGCTAAGGTTCCTTGGAACCCACTTTGGGAATCTCTGGGCCAATCCATAGGACATACACGTGGGAGAAATGGCTGGAAAAAAGGGTTGGAAAGGGAGACCACCACAAAGAGATGCTAAAGAGTTTGGACTTCATCCTGTAGCAACAGTCGTCCAACATTGCTGTGCTCTGTTTTGTTTTGTTTTTAATGTGTCTATTTATATAGATTTTAATTATACAAAAGGGATATTATCGATCTCTTCAATGCCTCAGTTTTCCGGTGGATAATATCCCTTGGAGAGCCACCTCATTCTTTTTAATTCATCATAGCCATGAGCTATAATTTATTTATTCCATCGCCACCAACCACCTCTCTGGTCTCCAGGTTTTGTGTTTTTACAAACAATACTGTAATAAACCTCCCCGAATATATAGCAAATAAACCCTTAGGAGAAATTTTAGCAGTGAGATTACCAGGTTAAAGGGTAAATCCATTTTTCACTTTGAAAAGCATTGTCAAATTTTCTCCTACAGTAAAAATGAAATAATGTCTGAAGTTTGCTTAAGAATATTCTAACCTCCCCCACAAAAGATGGTAGAACGGGAGAGAAGAAACCAGAAAGGCAGCCTGTTGACAATTATTGAAACAGGGTAATGAGCATGTGGGAGTTTGTTCTGTTATTCTCCCTACTTTTGTGTATATTTGAAATTTTCCACAGGGGGAAAAATAAAATCTTGTCAAGTTCTACAGATTTTCACTCCCAATAACTATGAACGAGATTGACTCTTGTTGACAATTATTGAAACAGGGTAATGAGCATGTGGGAGTTTGTTCTGTTATTCTCCCTACTTTTGTGTATATTTGAAATTTTCCACAGGGGGGAAATAAAATCTTGTCAAGTTCTACAGATTTTCACTCCCAATAACTATGAACGAGATTGACTCTCCCCCGTACTTTGATCAGCATTGGGTGTCATCAAAGGTTGTTTTTGTTGTTTTCTTTTTTCTTTTTTTGTCTTTCATGATACTTGAAAAAGCCTCTCTGTTGCTTCAGTCTCCATTTATTCAATTATGAGTGAAATTGAACATCCTTCCCTGTATTTTTTGGTCGCTTCTTCTTTTCTCTTATGAACTGGCTGTTCCTGTCCTTTGTCTATTTCCCATGGTGTCTTTTCCTTCCTGACTTGTGTGAGCTTTTCCATAAACGTGGGAATGAGGCCTTGCCTGGCACAGGTGCTGTGAGTGCTTTTTCCAGCTGCTCTTTGGTTTTCCAACTTCGTTCATGAGTCTTTTTCCACGCAGATGTTCCCTCGGGTCACATTTGTTAATTCTTTCTTTTCTGTGTTGTGAGTGCTTTTTCCAGCTGCTCTTTGGTTTTCCAACTTCGTTTATGAGTCTTTTTCCACGCAGATGTTCCCTCGGGTCACATTTGTTAATTCTTTCTTTTCTGTGTCTGGGCATCAGATGGTTTGAAAAGGGGCTGACTTGTGGCAATGAGAAAGCCGGATGGGGCAGAGCTGGCCCCAGGGCGGAGATCATGGCCTGGGAGAGAGACGGAGGTGAGGACAGGACACAGTGGCCTGGCTGGGATGACGCCACATTTCTGGGATGAGCAGGTGGGCGGGTGATGGTGCACGGAGTGGGATGGAGACGCCAGGGGGAAAAGCAGAGTTCAGAGGAAAACGACAATTCACCTCTCCCAAAGCATGTCGCACCCTGAGTTGTCACAGCCTGTTTACCTGTCTACTCTAGGCATGCAACAGGGACCCTGCCTCCTTCTCTTTGTCCCCAGAAATGGACCTAGCAAACAGTGCTCCATAACCGCGGAAACAAATGCATACCTGAACAAACGACTAAATGAATGGCTCGAGTTGGAGGTGCCCCTGCTGGGGTGGAGATGCCAAGAGCTGGAAGGAGGGACTCACAACAGAAGGGACCTTTTCTTCCCTAACTGCCCCCCTCCCCAAGTAGCTGACAAGACCGCCACACCTCCAGCTGAGCCCCCCATGGAAGCCCGTAACCCTGTGGCGGAAGACCGAGGGCTACGTCTGGTCCTGAGAACTCGAGAAGGCGACGGTGATGACTGAGAAGGCTCCTGGAACGCCGCAGGCTGAGGAAGGACACAGACAAGGAGGTCCTCCTGCGGGCCGGGCGGGGGAGCAGGGACACTGCAGAGGCGGGGCCCTGGGCCAGGACGCTGGGGAGCTTTCCAGAAAGGCCGGCAGGCCCTGACAGACCCCGTGTCCCAGAAGAAGACCTCTGGGACAGGTTAGGAGGAGCGGTCACATTTCCGGGGGGTGGTTTCAAGGTCACCACCTGGAGACAATGGACACATCGACCAGACAAATGCCTAGCCAGGGAGCAGTGGAAGAGGAGAAACATAGCATTGTGCGGCCCCCACCTCAGGAGGTCGTCTCTTCTCACCCCTAGGTTTGGTGGCTCCCGAGGAGGAAGCCACAGTGCTCCCCATCGGGACTCCAGGCCCCAGCCGCCTCCCAAGCGTGACAGGTGCCCTGTTAGGCGGACACGCTCCGCGCGCCGCTGGAGCCTCAACTCTGTGACGGGCGCGCCCTCTGCTGGCCACTCTGGGTCGCGCGCCCCTGCAGTCCCGGGAGGAGCGGCCTGGGGCGGGGGGAGGGACGCAGGGACACCGGAGACCCGTCCTCCACCTGCGCCCTTCCCCTGGGGCCTGGCTCCTCCTCGCCACCTTCAGCTCCTCCCTGTCTAGTCGCACGACCCGCATAGCACCGGGCCCCGGCTGGGCCATTGTGTCCATTCCCCTGCCTCCAGGCTCATGGACCCGAAATCTCCTTCTGAAGCTGGCCTGTGCATTACGTCATGTCTCTCCCCCGCACCCCCCGCCCCAAAGCTGCATCTCAAAAAGCCCTTCCCTGCCTCTGGTACATGTCCCTGCCCCCTGCCCACCCCCTCGTGTCTCTCTACCCGCCCTGAGTCTGCGGGCCCCGGGGGCAGGGCAGTCTCCATCCACCGCGTGAGGACCACCTCCTCCCTGCTGCCAACTCCTTAGGAACAGCAGCTGCTGTTGAGTCCCACACCGGGTGTGGCACCTGCTCGGGACACAATACAATGGAGGGATAGAAGAGTGTGTGCATAGCCTGTGTGCAAATCTGTGTCCACGCGTGTGCGTGCACAGTGATGCGTCCCCCTCTCTGTGGGTCTCAGCACGGTGAGCTGGGGGCTCCTCACGCAGACTGGGGACCGACCGAGCAGGAGGACGCCGGCTTCCCGCGCCCGCAGAGGGCAGCACTGATCCGCTCTGGCGGCTGGGCCCGGCGTCTCTGCTCTGGACGGCCTGAGCCGGGGAAGCGTCCTGTGCTGGCCGCCCAGGCCTCACCGGACGCCGGAATGGCTTTGGGTGGATAAAGCAAAGCAAGGGAATAATTACCCAAAATGCAGGCTAGTGGTTACACCTGGGGCCCGGGGGAGGGTGGTAGTGGGGGACGTGGGGATGGGGAGGACACATGGCAAGTGTCGAGTGTCTAGAATTGGTTAGTGGAGTCACAGGTGTTTGTTGGATCTTAACTCTTAAGTCCTACACATACTTTGTAAATATTTTTATTCTATTCTATATTACTTTTTTTTAAATAGAGAATGGCCTCCGAGTTCCCTCTTTAGAATGTGGGAAGCTCACCCGCCTCCTTGAGTGAACTGGTCCGGGACCAAGATGAGCCTCCGAGCTCCCTGGACCTCCCAAGACTCTCCCCAGCTCTCCCCAGAACACGCGGGGAGGGTCGTCTCCCGGGGCCACCATGGCGTGGGGGACGGGGAGCCTGGACACGCCCCGGGTCCCGTGGGCACTCCTGCGGGATGAGCCGCACGTTATCTACACACACACGATCACATGCTCACAGACACACACGCACCTCGACACACATTCACACTGACTTACACCTACAGTCTCACACACCCCTCAGTGCACATTCACACCCAGCCTCACACACAGTCACACACACCTCAGTG